>NC_045547.1:27402234-27624734 GCF_009769535.1 Thamnophis elegans
GCCATATTTTGTATTGGTCTGGCATTAATTCACAACATCCAAGGCTGTAGTACCCAATGACCCCATTATTTTACCTGAAAACTATGGTAAGTTTCAGATTCTTTTTCCCATGAAATGATTAGTCCATGGCTCTTATCATACCACCCATGACCATCACTATATGCCCTTTTCTTTTACTCTATGTCTTATTTGTCACCCAACATTGCCACAGTTAGTACTTTTGGAGCATTTATCCAAATCTGTTTTTTAAAGTGGTTTTATATATCGGATGTGTTATCTATTAAAGATGCCTTTCCTTTTCCTTTCAGGATTGACTTTCCTCTAGACATTATGCACATTCAAGAAGAGACAAAATATACAACCTGGTTTACTCAGGCATAGGCCTTGATAGAAGAAACAACTAATTTGAAAAACTGTAAACCATAACACTACAAGCAAATATTATCATGTTTTTTTTTCTTTCTATGAAAAAAAATACGCACATGCAAATTATTTTCAGAACCTGTTTTTCATAATCTGGTGTCTTTTACATGTGCTGACTTACAAAACCCATTATCCTAGGCAGCAGAGTGAGGATGACTGTTCTAATAAATTGGGATGGATGCTCTCCATATGACTTCCTGGAATGTGTGTGTACAAAGAAACAACCCTCTCATAGTGACTTAAGTTTTCCTGCAAAGTTTTAAGTTATTCAACCCAAAACATTTTCAAAACACAAGGAGCAGTTTGATAGTGAGTGAGAGGTCAGAAAATCTAAAGATGAAAATATTGATATGCTCCTCTATCTAGTGTAGTTGTGTTTCTTTTTAATTAGTTCAATATGTTAGAATGGTAGCCTAAATAATAATACAGCTGGCGTTTTCAGTGAGCTGCCTCACAATTCATTGCTTATGGGGATCTTATTCAAATAGTGAGAGATATTTCATCCTAAAATGCAGAGCCCATATTGCCTTCCATGTATGGCCAAGCAAGAGAAAAACTAATAAAAATAAAACCCAAAAATATTGTCTTACTAAAGCACAACCAAGTAATTGGTTGCTACAGTATTCAGCAACATGTGAAATATAAAAATAGATGGCACCATAGTAAAAGCGATCCGACATCTTGAATTTGGAAATAACTACAGGGCTGTTATCATCAACTCTGCTAAGAATGCAATTAGGCAAGTGGCAAAATAAGATCTTCCCATGTTATTATTAGAGGGTGGTTGCAAGTATACATTTCAGAGACTAATGTGTATAATAAAAAGAAATCTCAGAGCCAGTATTGTTGTCTGAGAGTCTTGGAAAGAAATTACTAGTAATAAATTATATAAAGCATTTTTTAGAAACTAACAAACAAAAATCCTAAATAAATCCCCATGCCCAACACATCACCACATTAAAGAAAATGGAATCATTGGGGAAGAGTAGAACCCATAAATAGCAAATGAACATGCAGTTTTAAAGATTCTGAGTAGAATCTCTACAGGAAGGGAAAAAAGTGATTCTCAAACAAGCAGACTTTTTTAATATGAAGAAGAATGGTGTTTTGAGGAAAGAGTAGCAGTGGGAATTGTTAGAGATGAGTTATGATAAGCTTTTTTTATAGTCCTAGTCTCTCTCTCTCTCTTTCTGGCTCTCATTGTCTTTTGGCCTTCTGTGATTCTGCATGGAATCAAAACTTAGATATCAAATGATTTTGACTCCTTGTCAACTAAGGAATAATAACGTTGGATTAAATCATCAACTGCATTTCCCTGCCATGTAACTTGGAGGAAATACTATATAGGAAAAATGGTTGATTATGGCCAGATTCATACTTTTTGCTTGCCATGTTCTCTGCTTCAAGAGTATTATTTTCCATTCTGAACCATCTTAGTTTCTGAGTAATTGAGCTACTATCTTTTGAGCACCTAACAGTTTGGTGAACCATCTCCATTCAACCCTAACCAGAAGGTGTGTCAGGGTTCCAAATAACAGTTTCCTCAAAGTTCCATTTTAGTAGAGATGGCACGTCATATTGGCACATCTGGGAAAATCTGAATCTGAAAGCTTACAGGTTTTCCTCACCCAAACGAAAGTTCAAGTCCTTGCCCAGCACCTACATGTCCATCACATGGTCCAACCAGGCACCGTCCCAACTGGAGATGTCTCCCACTCACACCACTGCAGTGGTAGGGCAAGACATCCTTGACTCTCTGAGAAAGGAATGTTATTTTGACTATATCTATCCCACTCCATATATTCCCCCCTCCCAATTTCCCACAGCATTAAATGTGGCAGACCTGAAAGCCCAATGCAAAAGATGGCTTCCAGGCATGACAAGGTGTTCTCTTTATTTATACCCAGGCTGGGGGAAGTATAGTCGTCTTTCTTTACCACCCAGTGCTCAATGAACCCCAATGGTTCTCTTTCTCTTCTCTTTTTTAAAAAAAACTTTATGTTGCAAAATGAAACACTGCAACCAACTTTCATAGTTTTAAGGCCAGCTCCTTCTTTGCTTCTCTAAAACTGATCCCTCAGTTCTTCATTGCCAGAAATTGACTATGAACCTACATTGGATGAAGGAATGAAGAAATATCATATTCCCCTTTGGTCTGATATCTATACTATCTAAGCAAGATATTAAAATAATGGCAGGAAGAAGGAAGGAAGGGAAAAGTTGTGTTTTGATATTAAAAGAGAGCAGTCGCTCTGAAAGCATTGATTTCTGCACATTTTGGCAAAAGCAAAGAAAAAAGCAGGAATGAGTGAGGAAGAAAATGGCAGACCTACAAAAAGCCATCCAGCAAGGCTAACCTTGTATGTACAGATGGGATGTGCAAGAAGGAGATGAACAACCAATCAGGGTCTGAGGAAAACCTGCTTACCAACCTCTCCCTATCCTAAAACCATTGGCACCCAGAATGGAATTTACGGTTGCCTTCAGGAACAGTTGAGTGCAGTCTATGATATAAGTTGCTTAAACTACTGTGAGGTAATGTCAAAGATGGTTTAAGAGAAAAGCGTCTGAAATTCCAGAATTATCAAATTGAAAGGGAACTTTCCTGCCATTGTTCCTCATGGTACATCTTCCACCTCTAATGTTATGCAAGAGAATCCTGCTGAACTGAACTTTTTTCCAGAGTTCTTTCCTGAAATGTGGATGGAGGCAACTTCTGAATAAAATGCTGCTATCTGGTTATGAACAATGCTGCCTCATAGCCTACTTCATTCCTAAGGGAAGATATGACTGGGGATGGCAGAAATCTGAATGGGCTGCTATGGAAATGGAAAATCAAGCTGTCTATCAGTTCCACTTGCATGTACCACTAAATCTGGATAGAAGCTGATCTCCTACCATGGTTCTCAGTAAAGATAAACAAAACAGTAATGGGTTCTCCTCAAAAGGGAGTGAAGATGTATATGATATCCAAGCAACAATTAACATAATCCTTAAGGAATTATATGCATGAAATGCATAATGCGTGAATCCATTTTACAGACATACTTAGGGATGTGATCCAAGTGAAGAAATGCATAATTATCTGTTTTGATTTTATCTGTTTCATAATATTTAAGTAAAAGGGCAGAGAAAGAAGCAAAAGGGAGTAATGCTTTAAAGTTGGATATAGATATATCATTGATGATAGGTTTGCTGCAGTTGCAAAGGTTGCTATAGCATATTTTTGAATATAAGGATTGCATTCGATAACAAGTACAAGCCTTGGAGCCAATGCTGCATGCATCTTAAGTCTTGCTTCCAAATAATCCCAAATTATTTTTTTAAATATAGATATCAGGGATGTGCAGTCAGGGGAGGCAGACCCTCACCACTGTCATCATGAAAAGAAAAAAAATGTAAAAGGAAAAAGGCAAGAGCTGAGGTCAGGCTGAGCTAGTTGCTGCCAGAGTCACCGTGGATGACTCTGCTTAGTACTTAACTGTTTAAAAAAGCCTCTAAAAAAGCGCCCTCTACAAGAGGACGCAGGAGAACGACGTGCCTCATCTAGTCTGACTTTAGGCATTTTATGATCACTCGAGCAGAGTTAAGCAAGGGTTAAAAGCCGAAAAATTCCTGATGTAGATGAGGCATGTCGTTCTCCTGCCTCCTCCTATAGAGGGTGCTTTTTTAGAGGCTTTTTTAAACAGTTAAGCAGAGTCATCCACGGTGACTCTGGCAGCAACTAGCTCAGTCTGACCTCAGCTCTTGCCTTTTTCCTTTTACATTTCTTTTTCTTTTCATGATGGCAGGCAAGAGCAGAGTTGAAATCCTCTCTGAAACAGCTGGAAAAGGTGGGTTGGAGGGAGGGGGAGGAATTCAAATTCAAAATCAGGGGTACAGCTGACTGATTTTGAGGTTGTCCACAAAAAGGCCAACAAACACAGATGCCTACTTTAGAAATCCTAGAAATCCTTAGGCCTATTTAAAAAATAAAACCTAAACAGCCCTAAAAAAATTAAATCCAATGAGTTAGGAAATTGGCAGGTGCCAAAGAAATTGTTTAAGTACATGTTGGCATTGAGACCTAGAGTTTAGCACAATTTGGAATTCCAGTGAATATTTTTCACAAGCCCTGAGAGTTGCTGCCTACTAAAATTTGCTTCATGAATTGCAACATCTGAAATAAAAGCACTGCTCCCTGTAATATCACTAAGTATTCTGATCCCTAAGGAGACTGAAAGGTGATGGTGAGGAAATCAAAGACTGGCAACATCTGGTTACATTTGCTTGAGCTCAATCAACAACATTAACCTGGAGAATTCAACCAGAGAATGAAGTTCTACCCCGTTTTGAATGTAACTTGCCTACATCACATAAACATAAAAAAGGTTGAATTTATATTTCTCAGGTTGTGTTTACCATTTTAAAGTTAATGGCTATCTCTCTCTATTGGACACCTGCATCCAATATAAATACAAATCAATAAAAATGGAGTTGGGACAAAAAAAGTCCACCATGTTTTAGGGAAAGGGGTTTTCTAATGGACAAGAGAGAGTGAGAAAGGTTAGGTGTGTAAGAGGTGGAAAGTGCAGAAAGAGACAAAAGGAAAGTCATTCATTGCAGTATTTGTGATGATACTTATTAAAGAACTTCCTTCCTTGGGTTAGAAATATCTCTCTTGAAGATTTCAGGGACGGCCAAACAAAATTCAATGAGGATGATCTGACTGAGTCAGGAATGGTAAGGAGGAAGATCTTGCATATTCTAGAGGACCCATATTTATTGCATAAAGTGGCCCAGGTGAATCTGATTTATTGTTCTCCAGCCTAATCTTTTGCTTATCATAGTACACTCAGGCAACATCCCTGCGGTTAAGACATGGAGAGGATAATGGCAATGAGAATGTCCCATGGCTATTACGTTATATTAGCCTATATAGAAAAGAGCAAACAGACTGAAGAGGAGAGAAGGCAGAATAGCTGCTGAAGCAGTATCATAGCAAAATTACTGCTCAGCTCTGGATGTGTTTCAGAACTCCACTAGGAATAAAGGTGAACTCAGTTTTTAGAAAGTAATAGAGAAGAGACCATCTCTCTACCACAGAGCACATTAACGAACTGCCACAATGGATTGCTATCTATACATCAATTATAAGAATAGAAAGGGCTCATTTCTTTTCCAACATTTCCTCATATGGCTCAGAGTCCCCAATAACTGTTAAAATAAAATGGGGGGGGGACAGATTTCTCCCATCAAGCATTTGGTTTTTTTTAAAGACTCGAGCCTGAGGTGAATTCAACTCAACTTTATTGAAGGAACCAACAGCAAACGAACATAACACGAACAGTGAATGGAGCCCGCCTGACAACTATTTATACTTGACAGCTGTCAGGCGGGTAGCCAATGGACGGCGTGTATTTTTCCCGCCGGCCGGCAGGCATGCCAGAGCCAATCAGCAGCCTCGGGCTCTGGCTGCGGCTGCCGGCTGCGTCAGGAGGATGCAACAGGTTTGAATGTCAGGATATAAATACTCCTTTTCTTAGTAAAGGAACATCCTGGAAGAATCTTATGATAATGCTCTAATCTCTGCACTATTTCAAATATGGCTTTTTGAGCAGACCTTTCTCCACCGGCTGCCTTTCTGCTCTGCTGATGTTGCAGGCATTTCGGATTGATGCATCTGGATCAATGTTAGGAAATGGCAGTTTCACTAGGCATCTAGTAGCTTCAGGGAACAGAGGCGAATTGGCTGAGAGAATGGTGTAATATACATGTTCCTTTGCCCTTCCTCGAGGTCATGGCTGGCTCATAGCCTCTGTAAAGATCCAGGACCTTGATAATTCACAGCGACCTCAGTTCTTCACACACGTTGGTTTTTGTTGTCCTCTTTGAAAGTTCCCTTGACACCTGCTGAACTCTACCAAAAGAAAGTGAGTGAAGGGGCCTCGTTATTTCAAATGGGGCTTGACAGAACCTAATAAAGAGCATAAAACAGAGCAATTTCCACAGACAATCACATGAGGCAGTTAAAGAAGGGCTAGGAACTCAATTACAGCCCATTACTGTTGAAGCTGTCTCTTTAGTTCCAATACATGCTTCCTCTTTCTGAACATCGGCTTCTGCAGCATGCAGTTGAAGCAGGTAAAGGTGGTTTCTTCTTATGCCTACCTGTGCATCAGCTGTTTGGGTCCCTTCCTCCAGTGAAATAAAGACTTCCAAGCATTTAATTGAGAGATCCAGAAACCCATCTGTAAAATTAGTAGGGAAGACAGGCCAATGTTCAAGTGCTTTCTCAGCAAATGGTTTATGATTTATCACATTTGGAGAAGAAATTAATTGTTGCAGTTTTGTGGAAGATAACCACACCTCTTGAGATTCTGCAACCCCCCTCCCCAATTATCTAATCATACACATCTTTGCTTGAGGTCTTCTGTCAGGGAATTAGGGATGTGAAGATTAATAAAATCTAGGGGTGTCGAACTCTTGTCATCATGGTGGCATCACATGACATATCAGGACCCCCCCCCTTCATTAAGCTGTGGCCAGTGTGTGATGCATCAAGCCAGTTGTTTGACAGCCTTGATATAATGTGTATCACTGTTGTAGATGGACACATCCAGTATCACCTCATTCAGTTTAGTTTCTCAGTTAAATCTTCTTAAATCATATTTTACCATATTTTCTATGGTAAAATATGTTATTCTGGATATATGTGTTGATGTGTGTGTGTGTGTGTGTTACATCAGCTGAAATGATTAAATTTATTTTCTATCTGCACTTGTTTTTTACATCAATATACTAATGTATACTTTTTTCTATCCCTGTTGTGTTTTTTACAGTCCTTTCTATGCAGCAGGAGCTATATTTTTTAATAGCAATAGCAATAGGAGTTAGACTTATATACCACTTCATAGGGCTTTCAGGCCTCTCTAAGCGGTTTACAGAGTCAGCATATTGCCCCCAACAACAATCCAGGTCCTCATTTTACCCACCTCGGAAGGATGGAAGACTGAGTCAACCCTGAGCCGGTGAGATTTGAACAGCCGAACTGCAGAACTGCAGTCAGCTAAAGTAGCCTGCAGTGCTGCATTTAACCACTGCGCCACCTCAGCTCCTTAATTTAAAATATATATATAATTCAAACACAGATAGTAGACTAATGACCATAATTGGGACCAGGCCTTCCATTGCTGAATGGTGCAATTATGAAGTGAGTTACACCTGATTTTATCTTTTTAATGTAGCAGTTAAGAAAATCCTGTGGCTGTTGAATGAATCTGGCTGCCCCCCCCCCCCTTGACTTTGCTTGTTTGGAGCCACCTGGGAAGATTGTTGATGGTGATTCCATGACCCCAGATGCTGCTACTGAAACAAAAACATGCTGATTGCAAAGCACCTGATATTTGATAACTGCAGGGTTAACTGCTGTAGTAGTGGGGACTGTGAAGACTGTTCATAACGTTTTTTCAAAACTGTTGTAAATTCTTATAACGTGAATTGCTGAGAATTACCTACCATCACAATTTATGATTTTAATTCTAGTCTCAATTACTATTGTAAGTTGAGGACTACCAAGAGCAGACAGCAACTCCAACTCCCCGGTAGGCTCAAAACTTTTGATAGACTAGAATGAATGAGCTGGAAGGGACCTTGGAGGTCTTCTAGTCCAGCCCCCTGCTCAATCAGGAGAACCTATACTATTTCAGATAAGTGACTGTCTAGGCTCTTCTTAAAAGCCTCCAGTGATGAAACTTCCACAACTTCTAAAGGCAAAGCGGTTCCACTGATTAATTGTCCTCACTCTTAGGAAGTTTCTCCTTAATTCCAGATTGCTTCTCTTTTTGATTTGGCCCAGTTTTGAGTAGACCAAAGAATCAGCGATCATCAATTTTCCTTAGAGAATTGGTCCCAACAGTGATTTTCCTGCCACCCAAGGAAAAAGCTTGATCTATTTGTGAGTTTATTTATATTTTTAATCCTTTGTGCATCTCCTTTTGCATAAGCCGGATTTCCCAAGGCAGTTCATATAATTAAACTCTGCAAGTATTTTATGTGCTCTTGTGACTATCAGAGACATAATATGCAGATGATGAAACTAATCATGGCATGAAGGTAAACTGCTAATCTCTGCCCATGAAGAAAAACTGGTTCATTCTATGGCTATGCTCATATCTTTCGGAATTCAAATAATTCCACCTTGTTTGAGACACTTGTTCCAGTGTACACTCTTCTTGACTTTGTAATATCCCGAATCTGCATGCATATTAACTGAGAATATTCACAGTGGGAATGACCATCACTATCCTAACAATCCCTCCAAGATATAAAGTGTATTATGCTTTATTATCATTTGACTGACAGCATCAGAGGATATAAATGATATATGAAAGTACCCTTTGAGTCTACTTTCACTGCTTAGATGGCTTTTAAAAAATCTCACTTTATTAGATCATTGAGCTAATAAATCCAGGTGATGCCTTCCATCTCTGTATAATCTATTGCAAAGGAGTGATGAATCACAGGTTTCTCCAGCTTGTCAGATCAATATACCTGCAGATAAGAAACAGGTAGGTTTCCCTGAAAGATGAAAGCCACCGAGAAGATTCTTTTCTTATTCAAGGCATTGATTGGTTGGTTGGAGTGATGCTCCATGGTCCAGGTTGTGACCCTTGTATTGCTGCAGGCAATTGCTTGTTTCCTTTCTTGCAAGCCCTAAAATGTGGTACCTGGCAAGGAAGATACAAAGGGGATACCAAGTGAGGCAAAATAGAAAATGTGCAATTGGCAAAATGAAAGAAAAAGGAGAAAAGCAGGAATATAAGGAAAATACAATTGAGTTAATTACTCCTGCTAATTGGTTTAATGGCCTTTGATGGCTAGTGGCCCTTAAAGCTATACAACTATTTCCATCATTCTGATATTTTTCACAAGTTTTTGGACTTCAGCACCCATTTACTGCATTTTTCTACAATGTATGGAAAATTGACCTCCAACCTATTTTAGGAAGAGATTTTTTTATTGTTGTTTTTCTCCATCTCCTCCCCAAGAGACACCCAAATTACAGAGTTAGCCAGAGGCATTTTGTCAAAATAACAAAATTTTTGTGAAGCAAGCCTGCTGTCCCTTATATACTTTATGAGTACAGACAAAAGGAGTTTGCACCACAACATTGTAACACTTGTTTCAGGATCTTCTCAGCCTTTTGCCTTCCTGTAGACATCACCATCCAAAGGGACCATGCCTACCCTACCCACAATCGCTCTCTAGAAATGTTTCTGCAAGATCCGAAGAGGACTGGGAAGAGAATCTGGTAAAGACTGTGGAAATAGAGGCGCTAAGACAACCAATTCTGTCTTATTTGTATTATGTCAAATTCACAGACCAGATGTGTTACATGCTGGCCACACCCACACCCAGTTTAGTGAAGGGGACAAAGTCACAATACTTTACATGATGATGCTGTGACAACACAAGTTTGACACCCCTGCGCTAAGAGAATAGCAAATAAAAAGGCCATTTTTATTTAAGGTGAAAATTACAAGCTCCCTTCACTCTCACTTGTGCTTCTGATACTCATAATGACAACTCAAACAATAAAGCAATTCAACTGGACCCTTCCCAAAATAAGAACAGTGTTTGCACAACATAGATTTGATTAAAGCTGGTAAATCTTTAATTGAGCATAGCATGTTCTATCAACACAACATTAATACTTTGCTAATCTGGGTGTAGAATTAGGATATTGCATGAATCCAGCTCATGGTTACTGATGCTGTTGCTTTCACTGACTTTATTGTCTGCTCCCCAGGCTTCTTCTTTATTCCAGCCAATGTTTTCACTCATGGAATTAGGAGCCAAGAAATGAGATGGGGAAAGTTGAGGAATGGGTTGGCTTCTGACCTGCCTGATGGTTCCACCTCATCATGGCCAGAAGCCAAAAGTAGTTTGTGGAACTTGGAAAACAGTTTTGGCTGTGAATCTCCAGTCTGATTCAAAGGGCAACACATTTGTGGAAAATCCTGGCTTCTGTGAGAAATTACTGCTTAAACTTGCGTTTAAATTATTGACAGGGAGCAAAAGGTGGCTGTTCCCCTCCCCCTCCATTTTCACCTTGGCTCCACCTACTCTTTTTCCTTAAGGTGGCCATCAAAGAAAAAATGTATCCACAGACTGGAGAATGCTCCCTGAAATTTAAAATGGTGATTGATACAGTTTCCAGTATCAGTATAGTATAGTACAAGGTACCAGTTTAGAAATAACTAGCGTATTTTTCAGAATTTAAGACGCACCTTTTCCCCAAAAAAAGAGGGTGAAAATCTGGGTGCGTCTTACACACTGAATACAGCATTTTGGGCCTTCTGAAACCCCACCCCTTCACAAAAATGGATGCGCATAGCATTTAGGAGGGCTGCAAAGTGCTCCTTGGGGCTGGGGAGGGCAAAAACGAGCAAAATATGGGATGTTTTTTGCTCAATTTTGCCCCCTCCCCAGCCCCCAGGAGCACTGTACAAGCATCCTAAAGGCTATGCATGCCCTTGTTTTGGCAAAAAATGGGCCTTTTTTGTGAAAAACAGGCTGTTTTCTGCTTGTTTTTGGCCCCCTCTCCACCCCAAGCAGCGCTATGCAGGCCACCCAAACTCTCTGTATGACCCATTTCACAGAAAATGAGGCATGCAGAGGGTTTGGGAGGTCTTCAGAGTGCAAAAATGTTTTTTTTTTTAAATTTACCTCTTAAAAATGTTGGTGCGTCTTATACTCTGAAAAATATGGTATATAATGAAGGCAGCATATTCATATACAACCTTTGCCATTCCATGGCTTCATAAGTATGAAAATATCACACTTCACTTAAGACAGGGGTAACAGGCACATCCAGCCGGGCCCACCCCAGCTCATGATACATCATGTGACACGATTGAGTTTGACACTGGTGATTTAAGACCATTTCTTGTAAATGTTTTTGAAAGAATTTTAAAAGCAAAGTCTCTTATCAGCATAAGACTTGCTCTTTTTCCTGAAAAAAAGTAGAATATGTTTTCTGAATAGTATTACTCTAAAAGAGTAAAAACATCTCCCAAACAGCCTCTTCTGCAGCCGATATCAATTTTTGCTGCTTATGTTTACTCTATTCAAAACAACTTTATTTCAATTTTTTACCCTTATACTGACTCTCACTTCGGCATGATAAACTACCTTGTTTGAAGAAATTTAGCTAGGAAATTACAGTGCAAAAAACATTAAAAAAAAACCAGCCTGCTGAGCATGCCCAATTCATTACCTCCCCTGCTAATTTAAGTCTGCACCCCAAGTGTGATTAATGTTTCCAGGTGTAGTGATTTGTTAGTGGTCCCAGTGAAATTATAAATGGAAAAGATCTATAGCATTTAATTAATCGATGACAAATAATTCTTCTTTGCAATAAACCCAGTTATCATGTGCCACTGTTGGGAAAGTATAAGAAAAGTAGATGTTTTTATTGTTCCAAAATGATTTTTTTTTATCTTTCAGATCTCTTTTTAATAATAGCTGATGTGCTTCTCAATTCTTCCATAAGCAGAATTGAAGAATAAAAGAAAGGATTAGCTGGATCTTGTAGAATCTTAGATGAAATGTAGTTTGACAGTGAGGTTTAAGGATGCTTAAGGATGTAGAATGGACATGCCAATGGATTCCTGACTCAGACAAACTCAGTCCAACATATCCTGGTTGTTCAGGAATAGAGCAAAAGACATGCAGAAAATGAGTTGATCTTGAAAATTTCCAAGTAACCTGACTGAGTTAAATTATGATTGATTTTCTATCTTAAACCAGAAACATTCACTATAGTCAGTACAGATCAGAAGGTTACCTGATGTCTTCTAGATATTTGGGATACAATATTCAGGTTTTTTTGATAATGATGCTTGGGACTGCTTGGAATCCAACAATATAAAGCACCCACGTTTGTCTATCCTTAACACACACACACACACACACACACACACACACACAAACATATGTCTTGGCAATGTTTCGGCAAGGTCTCACTCGCCATCTTTAGGCTGGGTTTTGGGAAAAGACCCGAAAACAACAAGACCAGCATACACACACACACACACACACACACACACACACGGAGGGAGGGAGGGAGGGAGGGAGGAAGAGGGAGAGAGAGAGAGAGAGAGAGAGAGAGAGAGAGAGAGAGAGAGAGAGAGAGAGAGAGAGAGAGAGAACCACATGAGTTTTTCAAACTCATTCAAAGTGCTTTAAGCCAGGTAGCTATGATTCTCACCATGCATTTAAGCAGATGTCTGAAAACTCTCAAATAGAGAATAGTGGCAATGAGTCATTTGTTTTACAATTTGTCCCCACTTGCATTTAATGATGGACTGAGCATTTCTTTTGCAACTTTTTCTGCCATATTCTTAAATCATTGCCTTTTTTTATATCCTACACTCAAGACAATCATGATGTGCCATCAAGTCATTATTGATTCTGAGACACCACATAAATAGACCATGGCAAGCTGTCCCTAACCTGGTCTTCCAATGCTTCCCTCATAGACATTGTAACTGAATCCATTCAATTTGCGGATGGTTGTCATCTTCTTTTCTTCCCTTTTATTTCCCACCAATGCCAAGTCCCTAATCTATAATTTTGAAGTCATTTTTACCTGTCCTGATGTTAAAATTGTGTTTTCTCCCCTAAATACCAAAGAAAAGCCAGGACTGTTTTTACCATTAATCTCACTTGATGTGCTTACACTTGATGTGTAGTCAACAGAGGCATTTTGAGGGACCTCTGGGAATTGGGATAAAGCCTAGTTCTTATTGGCTATTCTAGGATGATCTGGGCATGTCTCCTTGATTACAGTCCATGAATGTCTTCTA
Organism: Thamnophis elegans; assembly: GCF_009769535.1. Classification (NCBI taxonomy): domain Eukaryota; kingdom Metazoa; phylum Chordata; class Lepidosauria; order Squamata; family Natricidae; genus Thamnophis; species Thamnophis elegans. The sequence continues at coordinate 27,415,509 of NC_045547.1, forward strand.
TGGCTATTTTGCTTTGGAATTTGGGTGAATCCAAGTCTTTCAACCTCTCTGTTGCTTCTGCCACATCTATGTTTAGCAGCAGTGTGAGCAACCACTTGGAAGGGGGGAGAGGAAGAGAGAGATAGAGATAGAGGGAGGGGGGAAGAAGGCACATGTTTGTCAGCTGCATGTTTGGGTTGTTAGCTATTCAGACTAATGCATCTATCTGAATGGGAAATTTGCTTGGAGAACTGGTGGGTACACATTCTGGAATTGGTTTTATTTATGATACAGATTTCCAGGCTCTTTCTTCTCTTTGTTTATTTTAATTTTATATTACTTTGGCATTACAAAACATATAAAACCCATTTTGTGTGTTAGTATAATAAAACACAAAAAATTATATGCTTTTGTGATTACAGTTATACGGTATTTGCATTTAGGGTAATTTGAGATAATTTGATATAAAATTTATACTGGATTTAGGATAATTGTACATTATCCCCAAATCCTTCAGTTACATGGAGAGTAGAGGAGATTTTTATTGCTTCATTCCCACTCTAGCACTTAATACTCAGAAATATTGCATATTCTATGTATAATAATTATCCTGGCAAATAACCATTGATGAATCCTTCCTAAATTTGTCTAAATTCCTTTTAAGATCACAAACCCATCTTCTGCACTCTATAAGTAAACAATACTTTGTATAAATTGTTATGCTGCTGTTTTAAATTTTATTATCTTTGCCTAATTTTTCTTTCAGGCGGACGGAAAATTCATGGCACAGTATTTACTGTACTCATCTTTATTATAGCCACTCCTCCCTTAGTTCTCTGTTTATACTGAAATTAGTGTTTCTTAACATCAGCAACTTTAGTTCAAAAAAACTATAGCAAGATGGCTGGAGAATTCTGGGAATTGAAGTTTACACATTTTAAAGTTGTTGAGGTTAAGAAATTATAACTATAGCTGTGCTGGCTGGGGGATTCTGGGAGTTGAAGTCCACAGGACTTAAAGTCCTCAAGGTTGAGAAACACTGAATTAGAGTGTGAAAATGGGTACCCAAAAATGGATTCAAAATGTACCAACAGACTCTTTGTAGAATTGTCTATCAAGACAAATAAAGCCTATGAAGCCAAATATATACATAACTAGGAATCTTGAAATACCTTAAGTAGTTATAAATTTATGGTGCTTTAGGATTTTGTGGACTATAGCTGACTTCGTCAGTCTTAAAGGTGCTTTGAGATGTAAGGGCCTGCTCTCCATTCAAGAAAGTAGAACTCTTGAAACAATTAGCATTTCAAAAGGAACCTTTTATTGAAGGAAAGAGATAGCAAGACAAAGGAAGCAGGATCTGAGACTTCCCGGGCAAATCTGTTAGGTTTAGGCAGTTAGAAAACCCTCCTCTCAGTCCGGTGTTGAATAAGCCAATCCACAGGTGCGGAGTTGTTTTGAGAATTGCCAGATGAGAAGGTGCTATTCTCAGGCATCTCCTGCTGGAGCTGAGACAAAATAGAGGCCCCTTACATTCCCAAGACAGTAAATCAAAGTATAGGCACCAGGAAAAAGGCTATAAACTAAAGAATGTACTTAGGGCCCTCCCCACCAGAATGGCAGCATCCTGATAGGGATCTCTGGGACTTGACAGAGACACTTGGTGGGTTTTGTTGCAATCTTGCCTCCAGAAATTGTGGATGCACCAATGTTGGAGGTTTTTAAGAAGAGATTGGATAACCATTTGTCTGAAAAGGTATAGAGTTTCCTGCTCAAGCAGATGGTGGGACTAGAAGATCTCCAAGGTCCCTTCCCAGTCTTGCTATTCCATTATTCTATTTCTGAATACTAAATGCTTGTAGGATCAGAGCAGAGTACTACTTTCTGAATGCATATAAAATGTGATCAAATGATATCTATTTTTTAATGTACACTAGAACTGCTGCATCATTAATCATTCACTTATGGGTTTTTCCCTGCCTCAGGCACTTAAGTTTGTTTATTGAAATGAAGCAGAAGATGGCAGTCCACAAATCCATAGAAAAAGATGCTCTTCTGGGATTTTGCGAGCATTTATCATCACTCAAGGGTCTTCCTAGCACTGAGAGGACTCCAGCAATCTGCCTTTGAGGATTTTGGGGTGCTTAATCTCCATTTGGGATGCTGCAGGGGTTGGTGCTCACTTCTCTCTTACTTAACATCTACTTGACAAAATGGCATGACCTCATCTATCACCATGGGGTGAGTTATCATCACTATGCTTCAAATACCCAATTTTACATCTGTAGTTCAGACAAATTAAGCAATCCTGGTCTTTGGAAGCTATGAGAATATGAGTGGGGTGCTAACTGACAGAACTGACAGGACTGACAATGGCTGTGAGTGTATGGGTGGGGTGCTAACTGATAACCCTGACAAGACTGAGTGGCTTTGGCAGTCCTCTGGTTCTGGGATTATATACTAACTGATATGGGTGAGGTGGCACTGCCCCAAACAGGCCTTATGCACCATCTGGGGTTCCTCCTAGATTCACGACATCTGTTTGATGAGCAGGTAACAGTTATGTCTAGAAGGACCAGTTGTGCAAGTTGAGTAGAACAAGTGAAGCTGTAGTGCTTTTAGAATACCCAAAGGCTGGATTTATACAATATTATAACTTAGGGTTAATAAAGTACAATTGTTACTTTCACATGATATACTACAGCATACAATACTAAAACAATTACATTACAGATTAGGCTAATGACTTGGTTCACACAATGTGGAGAAACAACTGCATAACACACATCTCTAATCCTATTTTGGCTTGCTTCTAACATCTTGTGAGATCATTGTTACTCACTTATTAAACAGCTTTAGCAAATTTAAATGTGGTACACTTTTGTAGCTTTCCCCAACAAAAATTATACTACTTTTGCAGAAAACAGCTCAAAACAGAACATATGAATAGCTGACAGAGAAGAATGTTTACCCACATTAACAAGCAGGTAGCCAGTTAATCCTTTGAAGGGGGGAAAAAGAGACTCCAAATTTATACAGATTTAGCATATGCTAATATATATCTATAAGTACACTTTTATAAACAAGTTGTGTAGTTTAAATAGAAACCCAATTCATCTCCCCACTGTGGAGAATAATGTTACTCATTGAACAAGTTACCAGCTTAATCTGCCTGTCCACTTGCTCACTGTTGAGTGGCTGCTTCCTAGTTTATCCTCTTCCAATACTATCAGCATTTCTTTCAAACAAGGAGGACATTGGGGGGTGGGGTGGGGGAATCCCATAGGTGGAATGATATGTTATTGTACTTATTTAGCCATCCTTTGATAATTGTTTGAAAACTAAGTCAGTCACATCTGATTAGGGCTTCCATGAAAGCCCACCAGGAAATCCTTGGGTTCTAGCATATATTTTGTTGTTAGTTGCAAAGTCATGTACGACCCATCATGACAACCTTCCTCCAGGCCTTCCTATCCTCTACCATCCCCCGGACTCCATTTAAGCTCATGCTGACTGTTTCAGTGACTCCATCCAGCCACCACATTCTCTGTCATCCCTTTCTTCTTTTGCCCTCTATCTTTCCCAGCATTAGGCTCTTCTCCAGTGACTCCTTCCTTCTCATTATGTGGCCAGAGTATTTGAGTTTCATCTTCAGGATCTGGCCTTCTAAAGAGCAGTCAGAGTAGATCTCCTCTAGGACTGACCGGTTTGATTGCCTTGCAGTCCAAGGGACTCACAGGATTCTTCTCCAGCACCATAGTTCAAGAGCCTCAATTCTTTGGCACTCAGCCTTTCTTATGGTCCAACTTTCACAGCCATACCTTGCAACTGGGAAAACCATAGCCTTGATTATATACACTTTTGTTGGCAGGGTGATGTCTCTGCTTTTCTCTGCTTTTTAGTATGCTGAGCATAGACTAGGAAAGTAAAATATATAGATAGATGATAGAGATAGACAGACAGATGATGGATGGATGGATGGATGGATGGATGGATGGATGGATAGATAGATAGATAGATAGATAGATAGATAGATAGATAGATAGATAGATAGATAGATAGATAGATAATAGACAAATATAATAGACAAATATAATGCACACATAATGTTCACAAAATGAAGTTTAGCTAACTTCATACAAATATTTGAAGTGCTGCTTGGGAATGAGCCATATTAAACTTACTTCTCTGAACAGACATGTAGAGAATTCCATTGCTACTGTGAAAATCAATCAGTGTGTTGTATATGTAGAAGTTTCTTTGATGTTGAACACTGAAATATCAGAGGACATGACTCTCGTGTGTTTTATGGATTTTATACACAGCTGTGGGTTTTTATCCTTTCTTGCTTTAACATGGAACAGTGTTAATATTTTTTCATCTATTTATACTATGTGTATGCACAGTTAAGATGTTCTTTTTAGATTCTATTTTGAATTTGGTTCAAATTCAGAAAAAGAAGGATGTTGATTTTAAAGGGATATTTCTGCAAAAGATTGCAAAGGTGTACTTGTATGAAAAATGTGCATGAGGGTCAAAACATTACAATGCCCCAGAAAGTAGTGTTTTTGCAGATACATTTTAAGACCAATGCATACTATATTTACAAATACATTGGATTTGTACAAAAGAATAGACCAGAGTAAAATATGGCTGTACAGCAGTAATCCTGGCAATTAAACCATATGAACTTCAATTTAAAGTTCAATTTTCAAGTCAAAGGTCACATCTTAAAGCTGCCAGTGCTGGGAAACAGGAATCTGCAGTATTTTGTATTGGCCTTCTCTATTTCTTTAAAATTGTCAGAACTGCCCCAGCCTGATCCTTTAGGGAAGAAAAGTCCTCGACACCATTTGGTTGAAGTGAAAGGCATTTTTATTAAGATATGCTGGTTGCACTAAAGTCAGGCAAAATCTGAGTTCCACACAAAAAGACAAAAACTATTCCCTTTGGTTTCATCCCTCCCCCCCCCCCCAATGACCAGTCTAAACCAGCCAATGCGATGCTGCCTGGATGTTTGGGGAATTCTGAGGTGTTTCAGCTGGTTTAACTAAGGTTAAACAGTCTTGGCATGCACTGGTCCCACAGTGATCTGCTTATCCTCAGCTGTCATCCCTCCTCCCAAATTCCCATACAAGAATACATGCAGGTTTATTGCTGCCTATTGGTTCTCCCTCATGCTTCTTTCCCTCCAGTCTTTTGATGGCAGGATACCAGTGTAGTGCCAAGCCAAAGATTGTGAATCTGACAAAAACGTTGTATTGTGGCTGTGAAGATACCAAGGTGATGGGTAGATTCTATCTTTTAGGTACAAACAATAAAAGTAAAGGAACAATCAATTAAAAACCACCACAGACTAGTGCTTGGTAGAACAGCCACAAAGGTCTTGGAAAATATATTCAGTGATCTATATATCTGCAAAGATAGTATTGCATATGCCATGGTATATATACCATATTTTTTGGAGTATAAAATGCACCAAGGTTTTGAAGAGGCATTTTTTTTTAAAAAAAGTAGATAGATAGATAGAGGGAGAGAAGGAAAGAGAAATACAGTAGGTAGGTAGATAGGTAGAGTAGGTAGGTAGGTAGGTAGGTAGATAAAGGGATAGAGAGAGAAAAATAGAGATAGATAGATAGACAAATACAGTATGTAGGTAGGGAGGGAGGGAGAGAGAGTGTGTAGGTAGGTAGGTAGGTAGAGGAGTAGAGGGAGAGAAATAGAAAGAGATAGAGAGAAAAAGAAACACAGTAGATAGGTAGGGAGAGAGAGAGTAGGTAGGTAGGTAGATAGAGGGAGGGAGGGAGGGAGGGAGGGAGAGAGAGAGTAGGTAGGTAGATAGGTAGAGGAAGATAGATAGGGGGGGTCAAACTGTACGCCCCTCAGACAGGGTTCGCAACTTGGGAGTCCTCCTGGACCCACAGCTGACCTTCGAACATCATTTGTCAGCTGTGACCAGGGGGGCATTTGCCCAGGTTCGCCTGGTGCACCAGTTGCGTCCCTACCTGAACCGGGAGGCCCTCACAACAGTCACTCATGCCCTTGTGACCTCTAGGCTGGAATACTGCAATGTGCTCTACATGGGGCTGCCCTTGAAGAGCATTCGGCGACTTCAGCTAGTCCAGAATGCGGCCGCGTGAGCGATCGTGGGTGCACCTCGCTTCACCCACGTAACACCTATCCTCCGCGAGCTGCACTGGCTGCCTGTTGATCTCCGGGTGCGCTTCAAGGTGCTACTTATCACCTACAAAGCCCTTCATGGTAGTGGACCTGGGTACTTGAGAGACCGCCTACTGCCAATTACCTCCACTAGACCGATACGATCGCATCGATTAGGCCTCCTCCGAATTCCATCATCCAGCCAGTGCAGACTGGCAACTACCCGGAGGAGAGCCTTCTCGGTGGCTGCTCCGACCCTCTGGAACAAACTCCCCGTGGAGATTCGGACCCTCACCACCCTCCAGTCCTTCCGCGCCGCTTTAAAGATCTGGCTGTCCCGGCTGGCCTGGGGTTAAGATTCTAACCCCACCCGAATTGTGTGACTGTTGTGTTTTCTTTTTAATATGTTGTATTGTCTTCATGTTGGAAAATTGTTTGTCCTCCCCCCCCCTTTTTGAACTGTGAGCCGCCCTGAGTCCCCCCAGGGAAAAGGGCGGCATACAAATAAAGGGAATAATAATAATAAGAATAATAAGATAGATGATAGATAGATAGATAGATAGATAGATAGATAGATAGATAGATAGATAGATAGATAGATAGATAGATAGATAGATAGAAATACAGTAGGTAGGTAGGGAGAGAGAGAGTGTGTGTAGGTAGGTAAGTAGATAGAGGGATAGAGAGAGAGAAATAGAAAGAGAGAGAAATATAGTAGAGAGGTAGGGAGAGAGAGTAGGTAGGTAGATAGAGGGATAGTGAGAGAGAGAGAAATACAGTAGGTAGGTAGGGAGAGAGAGAGAGTAGGTAGGTAGGTAGATGTTTCCAGGTGTATTTATCCATGTTCTGGAGAAGGAAATCGCTGAAAACCTTAAGACTTTGTTTCTGCTGGCAAGCACTTGATCAATGTAATTCTCATTAAATTAAAGAGCTTTCCAAAAGGGAGAAAAAAGTTTTTGCACTCTGCAAACCTCTGAAAAACGGGCTGTTTTTCATGAAAACGGGGCCGTTTTTTTCAAATAAAAGGCATGAATAGCCTTGGGGGGGGGGGCTTGCAGAGTGCTCCTGTGGGGTGGGGAGGCAAAAAAGAGCAAAAAATGGCCCATTTTTCTCGAAAGGCCTTTTTGTCAAAAACATTGCATGCATAGACTTATGGAGGCTTATAGAGTGCTGCTGGGGGGCTGGGGGGCAAAAACAGCCCATTTTTTGCTCATTTCTGTCCTCCCCAGCCCCCAGGTGTTCTCTGAAAGCCTTCATAAGGCTATGCACGGACATTTTGGTGAAGGGGCGGAGCTTCAGGAGGCAAAAAATGCTGTATTTGATGTTCAGCCTCTTTTTTGAGGAAAAAAAGGTGTGTCTTATACTCCGAAAAATACGGTACCTTACAGAAGCAATGAAGCAAAGAAGCAGGAATGGAAGAATATTCATACCTTTGAATTTTGGTGTTGAAAAAGACTCCTGGGAAAACAAACTAATGGATCATTGACCTCTCAGCGGCCTTTGATACCATCGACCATGGTATCCTTCTGCGACGGTTGCGAGAGGTGGGAGTGGGAGGCACCGTTCTTCAGTGGTTCTCCTCCTACCTCTCGGACAGGTCGCAGTCAGTGTTGGTTGGGGGGCAGAGGTCGACCCCTAGGCCCCTAAACTATGGGGTGCCACAGGGCTCGGTCCTGTCCCCCCTCCTATTTAACATCTACATGAAGCCACTGGGTGAGATCATCTGGCGGCACGGGATAAAGTACCATCAATATGCGGACAATACTCAGTTGTATCTGTCCGCCCCGTGCCAACTCAACGAAGCGATGGATGTGATGAGCCAGGGGCTGGATGCTGTTAAAGACTGGATGGGGGTCAATATGCGGATGACACACAATTGTATCTGTCCGCCCCATGCCAACTCAGTGAAGCGGTAGAAGTGATGTGCCAGTGCCTGGAGGCTGTTAGGGTCTGGATGGGAATGAACAAGCTTGCACTCAATCCCAACAAGACTGAATGGCTATTGATGCTCCCTCCCAAAGATTGGCTAATTACTGGGGGGTGAAATTATACGCCCCTCAGAGAGGGTTCGCAATTTGGGAGTCCTCCTGGATCCACAGCTGACTTTAGATCACCATTTGTCAGCTGTGACCAGGGGGGTCTTTGCCCAGGTCCGCCTGGTGCACCAATTGCGACCCTACCTGGACCGGGAGGCACTTCAGATAGTCATTCACACCCTCGTCACCTCAAGACTGGATTACTGTAACATGCTCTACATGGGGCAGCCCTTGAAAAGTGTTCGAAGACTTCAGCTAGTCCAGAATGCAGCTGCGCGAGCGATTGTGGGTGCACCCATGTACACACACGTTACACCTATCCTCCGCGAGCTGAACTGGCTGCCCATTGGTCTCCGGACACGCTTCAAGGTGCTAGTCGTTACTTATAAAGCCCTGCATGGCATCTGACCTGGGTACCTGAGAGACCGCCTCCTGCCAATTACCTCCCAAAGACCGATTCGATCACACAGCCTTGGCCTTCTCCGGGTTCCATCTGCCAGCCAATGTCAGCTGGCAACCCCCCAGGGGAGAGCCTTCTCTCTTGCTGCTCCAGCCCTCTGGAATGAGCTCCCCGTGGAGATCCGGACCCTTACCACCCTCCCGGCCTTCCGTAAAGCTACCAAGTCCTGGCTGTTCTGACAGGCTGGGGGCTGTTGAGCTATCCAGCCCCATTTCAATTGTGAATGTTGTGCATTTTTAATTTTCTTGTATTGTCTTATTTATTCCCCTTTCCCTATTTTATTGTGAGCCACCCGGAGTCCTTCGGGAGTGGGCAGCATACAAACCTAATAAACAACAACAACAACAACAACAACAACTCTAATATTCTGAAAAGTAAAAGGAAAGAAAAAATGAGGAAGAGGCAAGAGATGGACTCAGTTACAATGCTAATGATGCAGTCATTATATGGTTCATAAGAATAAAAAATGATTTCATGAACCACAATCAATGTTGCACTGAAAGCACTAAGTTGCTTTCCTTGGGGTTGTGAGGTGACAAAAAATAAAAAATGGTGTAGGTTTTCCCCCACAATAAGTGTGTTGCAGCTCTGTTTCATCATACTTCTTACTCTAAGAAAAGCTCCTTTTAGCATCTTCCTTGGAGATTTGAAATGTGGGAAACAGGTTGCCCACCTGATACCTGAAACGAAAAAGAAGATGCTGCCCTTTACTTCAGAATGGTGAAAATAGCAAGAATCATTCCCCCCCACCACCTGATAATTGTACTGGAAGCCTGTTTGGGGGTGGGAGGGAATCGAAAATATCATATTTTCTTAGCATTGAGTCAGAATGATTAAAAAACATTGAAGAAATGTTTAAGTACATGTCTGCATAGCAACATAAAGCAGAACACTCAGCAAACCTAAGAAAGACTTTGTGATTCTAATCAAATAAATAAGTAAATATCAGACTATGCTATTTAAAAAATTATCTATCAGAATAGAAAATGGACTTTATTTAATTAGCTTTAGAATGCAAGTTGACTGCATCCATCCAAGCCTATTACATCTCCTTCTGGTTTTGTTGGCTAATGAGAATAATTGAGTCTGTCTCTTTCTTTTAAAGAAGTAAAGAAAAGAAGATTCCAATCCAATAATCTGTGGTTATTGAGAAGTACTCTCATAATAATAGTCTTCACAGTATCCTGAATTGCAGATTAAACCAGCAAATCATTGCATGGTATCAAATGCTATAAATGATGTACAATGTTCTCTGGTGGTGTTTCTGCATACAATTGTAATAGTTATAATAACACTAAACAAAAGAAATGTTCTTCTGAAACAGTAAAAACCTCTCTGATTCTTCATTCTGTGAACATTCAGTGAACAATCAAAAGTTCATAGGAACTCTGAAGTAGGTTTAAGAACAATAGTATTCTGGTTCAAGTTCTTAGAAACTGACTTTCTCTGATTCTGGATGTATTAGATAGTCTTAAAAATTGGGGATGAGGAATGAATCAACAGGGATTTATGTCTCTCCTTTTCTGTTACCTCTTCCTTGGTAAAGGAGAGCTAGAAGGATAACTAAACTCTTTGGTTTTTCTCCATGCATTGGGCTTTGGGGAGGGAGGGGCAGGTTGAAAGCCATTATTGTGGGGGGGGATCCTCTTTTGTTGAAAAAGGATGAAGACGAATGAATACAGGAGACAACTTCTGATACTGTGCCAAGTAGTCTTCTCCTAAACTGGGTCAATGGAAGAGGTGAGTAAGACATTATCTTTGGTGAAAGGGATTTCAAAGAGGTTTAAAGGTGGTTGGGGGTTATTTTTGGAAGCAGATGGTCCAGGGAGACTGGTTCTTTCTATGAGATAAGAGCCTCACTTGAGATAAGGAGGTAAAAGGAGTGAATTGAAACAACTGTTGCTGGGATTTCTGATAAAAGACTGCTGGAGAAACCCTACAGTCATTAAAGTTTCCTTCAATAGCAAATGGCTTGGAAGTTTAAGCAGAGGCGACAAGAGAATAAATGTGTCTTCCTTGGAAATAGAAGTCTGTCTTTCAAAATAGTACATTGTCCTTCAGATGGTGTTAAGCAAAGTGCCAAGCGTCCCCCACATTGGCCAGGCTAGCTTCAGCTGCTAGAAGTTACAATTCAGCACCATCTGGAGGACTACCAATTTGGGGTTACATTTTAAAATATTAAAAGTGCTAATGAAATTTATTTATCATGTTAGGAATCATGGCAGAGCAGAGTTTGTGAACTCCTGATTTAGAACATATGGATATTTTTTTCCCCGCTTCTATTTTGGATAAAAAAAAGTCAACACAGAGGGACTAGCTGAAAATTGCAGAAGCAAATTATCTCAGGCTAAAAGTTGCAACTTTTAACTTTATATGTGTTGCAAGTGTGATTAAAAGCACCCTTTCATAAACCATGAAGATATTGTGGAATTAATATACAATGCCAACAATATTTCTGTCACAGAAATTAGAGTGAGGGAGTTTCAGAAAAACAATTTGTCAAGGAGGGAGCAGATTCCATTTATCTTGCTTTCTAATGGAATTGACAATGACTTATGATCTGAAGTATACCAAGAGTTTAGATGGAGAAAAAAATATTGGGAAGTTTTGCTCTCTGACAGAAGGGAAGATTGGCATTTAATGGCACATGAAATCCCCCCCAAAAAATCTGGCTTGAACAAAGCTATTATTTTCTCTAAAGAGTTGTACTGACTTCTTTCTTTTTATCCTCTTTCTTCTTCCTGCAGGCACCATGAATCTTCCTTTCAGGTGTGAGTTAAGTGGGAAGCAGTCCAACCTGAGCACTCTGGTGAAGAGATAATTCATCCCCTCAGAAAGATTTTCATCTCCATTTGGTGGAGGGTCCTAAAAAAAACATACCGGCAGTTTATCCACTGCATCGTATCTTAGAATGACATCATCTGGAGTTATCTTAGCAAAGCAGAAGTAAATTGATAATATTGTGTGCACATGCAACTCTTATCATATGGAGAGCTTCTCGCACAATCTGGGTTACCAACATTAACTCTGTTAACTGTGCTGAGACTTATATAAACATACATTCTATTTGTATAATATATGACATGCAGTGTTTCTCAACCTTGGCAACTTGAAGATGTCCGGACTTCAACTCCCAGAATTCCCCAGCCAGCGAATGCTGGCTGGGGAATTCTGGGAGTTGAAGTCCGGACATCTTCAAGTTGCCAAGGTTGAGAAACACTGCATTAGTGTGTAGAACATTGATGCTCTACCAATCATAACCTCCCTTTATTCAGTTTCCAGCATTCTACTGTTGGAAGCAGTAGTGAAATCTTTTTTTTTTTTTGGTCACCGGTTCTGTGGGTGTGTCTTGGGGGCATGTGCCTGGGTGGGTGTGGCCAACTGTTTTTCATTTTTAAAGCATTTTTTTTACTGCTGGTTCAGGAGAATAGGCAGGAAAAAATACTTTAAAGAGTGAAAAAAAAAGTTTCCGACAATCACACGGCTCAGCTGTGAGCTGCGTGATCCTCAGAAGCTTTTTTTTTTAATTACTGGTTCACTGAACCAACGGTAATCATCCATACCAGTTCAGCCAAACTGGGCTGAATTGGGAGGATTTCATCCCTGGTTGGAAGACAATATATGAAAGAGATTTACTATATACACCTTCTCTTGAAGTCATGCCTTATTCTTATGAGTATTATCATTCAACTGGCATATATCTGTTCAATGAACTTACTTTACACTCAATATATAGTTCATGGACAATATTTGTCAATACTCCTTAGTTTTAAAGGTGACACAAGTCTACATTCTTTTTCTGCAATAGGCTAACATGTATTGATCTGGATGTTATAGATATTAGATTTCTACCTTTTCAGTTACATTACAATAAATTTATTTTTCAAGCACAGCATCTTTTTTATTATTTCCATGCGGTTGTGCATATGTTTTTTTACAATTAAGAGCACACTAATAGAAGGTGAATATGAAATCTATCATCTATACTATCTTACAAGGTGTCCAGGGGATGTAATATATAGTTGGATTAATTAGTTAAAAGGTTTTACTGATAAAGAGGTCTCTGATTAATCCAGAAAAGTCACATCTTGTATCAAAATGAACAACATAGCTCCAACATTGGAGGTTTTTAAGAAGAGATTGGAAAACCATTTGTCTGAAATGGTATAGGGTTTCCTGCCTGAGCAGGAGCCAGGTTGGACTAGAAGACCTCCAAGGTCCCTTCCAATTCTATTCTAAATACTTCTTATTCATTTAACTGAAACTGGAAATAAGCAGATATTTGTGTTGATGCCTGACTGATTTTCCCCCTTCTGGTAAAAGACTAATGATATTCTTTTCCCATTTTCACATATGCTAATTTGTGGACTGAAGTCAAGTACATTGCTTGAAGGAAATACTATCCCGCCACACACCCCATATTATGATGGTGATTTTGGAATTTTGGATTACTGGATGGATTTTACTTATCTATCCTTCTTGAAGACAACAATGACTGATATTGTTGATCTGAGTGATAAGCATCATTTAGATAGGGGTTAGGAACCTATGGCACACATGCCAGAGGTGGCACACATGGCTGCTGTTCTAGTTTCTGGCACATGTCTAGAGCAGTGATGGTGAACCTTTTCAGCACCAAATGTTCAAACCAGAAAGTGCATATTCAGGCACCCTGGAAACCTGAAAACAAGTTGGCTGGTGTGACAGAGCCTCAGAAACGGTAAGACTAGCTGGTCAGTGCACATGCGTGCCGACCAACTGGGCTTTTCGCATGTCAGAGCCCCGGAAACCCAAAGACCAGCTGTCTGGTGTGCATGCACATCGGTCAGCTGGTCTTAGAGTTTCTGGGGTTCTGGCGCATGCATGCGCACATTCCGGTATGGGCACTTGGTGCCAAAAAGGTTCACCATCACTGACTTAGATGCTGGCATTACTTTTACTTAGGTTTTTTTTCCTCTTTCTTCCCATTCTTTATATAAACAAAAAATACTGGCTTCCAGATTCGTCAATGCTTCGCCTGGGAGGCAATGAGTAAGGCAGAGATTGTACCATTATGTTGTTTCAATCTTGCATTAAGCCAGTAAGGCCACAGAATTAAAGCATACACTGTACTACCAGCTGAGCAGCCTAGTACTGTTGAACAATTAATGTACCAGCTGCTGGTTGTTTCTTTCATTCTGTGAAAGATGTAATTGGCAACCTCTTTGTGTCTTATTGTGCTACACAAGCAGATTTGTCTTTGTGGCAGGGAATCATTTGCATGTAGCTTGATTAGGGTTCTGTGAGTAATGAAAACACGAAAACAACTCCGCTGATCTTGGTATTTCTCATGGGATATCTGTATAGTGAGATTAGAAAGAAGGGGGTGAGCTCACCTTAATCTAAATTGTCTGAAAACTTCCTCTCTAATCCCACTTGGTCACCTGATTTCACCTCTGAAGAAATGTGCTTAACACCTATTTTAAACACAAAATTGCTGTCATGGGATTCTGTCATTTTAAGGGAAAATAACTCTGTAGTTATGTGGCAGAAAACCTGAATTTTCACCTAGATTCATACCATAGCTGGGTGAAATTTGAGGAAATGGATGATATATGATAAGAAATGCACTGGTTCTATTCAGCCAATAGATTTGAGCCTGGACCTCACAAGTTGTTTTTGTTTTACAAATATCTAATTGAATTGATTTAAATGACTAGGATGGGTTACCAACAGTAGCAAAATTTGATGGTCTTGAAAATAGCTTGAGTTGCGGAAATTCGTTCTGTTCTATTTTTAAATGATAAATTAGAATTCTGGTAGTTAATATGCTAACACTGCATTTTAGTGCAGAAAAACAATTGCTTGAGGTGAGTTTTGATTTAGTTAGGTCTTCTCATTTGTTTCTTTTCTTTTTGTGGTGGTATTTTATTTTCTGCAGTGTACCAGTTTTGATTACAATAGAAATTACTGTATCTTTAACAATTGTGTAAGATTCAAGCTTCCCCTTTGAAACAGAAAAAAAAGTCATGAATAAGGGCATTTTCACAGTGATATGAGTAAGTCCTGTCAGTATGTAATGCAGTTGTTGTAAAGTTGATACTAAAAAAAAAACACCCCTCAAGACAACAATTTTCAAACGAGCAGGAAATATATACTGCATCTTGATCAACATGATAATTTTACTTCTAAAAATATTTCATTGAATTATCAAACAATGCCTTGGGCTCTTATTTTGAAGAGGATATTTCAAGGAAGATTCATAAACTTTCCCATAGTCCCCTATAGTATTGTGCTATTTATCTTGATAGGCTAGAGTTTTAAACTTTTCTGGAAAGTGAAGCCTATATTTAATTTTCAGATAACAAACTAAAAGTATTGATCACTTTTTGATTTTAAGTGGAACTGGGAACTCTTTCGCTAAATGATTTGGTTGTAAAGTAAAACAATGTGACAGCCCCACTTACAATGTCATTAAATGCGGCTATATTCATTAAATGAATCACTGCTGATTGTTAAGCATATTTACATATGACCATGACTTCCTGCCAGCTTCCCTGCTGACTTTGATTATTGGAAGACAGCTGTGAAGGTCACAAATAGTGGTCTCCTACTTCTTGTCTGATTATTTCCTAAGCACCACCCCTTCTTTTTCCTATCCAGCATCATTTCCCCATAGTCCATTGCACCATCTGATTTCTTTGCCCACAAACCTGATGAACAATTCTGGAAAGGCATTTGAATGTAGCTCTACGTGGAACTTCAATTTTCAGCATTTCCAGTCTGCATGACAGTTTTATGGGCAGAAAAACAAACCCATCGTTCTAAGAATTAAACAATTTAGCAGTTTTAATTTCTTATAGTTGAACTCTTTATTGCAGATACTATCATCTTTACATTTATTCTTTGTACATATGTAGGAAAGGGAATTTGCTATGATGTTATGGTCTCAGTCATATTTATTTAATGGAATAATTAAACGTATACTTTATTATGATACATATTTGCAATATTCAAGATTATAGTTAGAAGTTACATTTGGGATTGTCAAAGCTGGGAAAAAAGGCTGTATTCACAGCAAGGACTGTTTGTTGATTCTGTTATTAGTTACCCAGTTTTCACATTGGCCAAGTCTATATTGGATTATATTTAAGTTAGCAAGATAACTGCCATCAATTTCCAACAGAGAGGTGACAGAAGCATGATATTCTTTAGAATGGGACCTCTATTTTTTCTCAGATTAAATAACCTTATAATTGATTTAGACAAACATTCTTATGACTATATAATATTAAAATATATAAAAGCCCAAGCATTTTAAATATTAAAAACAGATTTCTAAAATAATATTTTATGGTAAAGAGGTATGCAACTATGAAAAATATAAAGCAAGCTGAGTGGATGGAAGGAATATAAAGGCAAATCATAATTAATATTAGGGTATAAACTTCAGAATTTAGTTAGCGATGAATCTGATTTTGAAAAAGTAAGATTTATCAGACAACCTTTTCAGCAGAGACAACGTGTGTGTCTCAAAGCACTTTCAGGATGCTTTTTATGTCTTTTAATTCTCCTCAGATTTCTTAATGAGCTAGCTCCACCTCTCATACCAAGATTTATAATTGATTTTTAATTAAAAAATCATCAAGCAGCACTTGACAAGCCATTTTCTACCTCAGTACAAACATTTTCTTGATTAAATTTTAAATATAGTCAACATCCTGTAAATCAGAAATGGTCTCTGTTCTTTCCATAAACACTTAATACCTCTGACAGATTTACTATCTGTCAGTAATGGCCATTTAACGTATAGTGAAATGTATAATAACAATAGGCTTCTAAATCAAACTCTAATAAAGCTACATCTATTATCACTAAGGCAGTTTGGTCTAGTGCAGTGTTTCTCAACCTTGGCAACTTTAAGTCCTGTGGACTTCAACTCCCAGAAGTCCCCAGCCACAGGACTTAGAGTCGCCAAGGTTGAGAAACACTGGTCTAATGGTTAAGGCACTAGAGTAGAAACCAGGAGATTGTGAATTCTAGTCCTGGTTTAGGCATGAAATCCAGTTGGGTGACTTTGCACCATTCTGTCAGTTCACTTCTCCTCACACAATTGTTGTCATGAGGAAAATGAGAAAAAAGTGGTGTGGGGGCCAACTTGAATTGCTTATAAAAATAATAGAGGTGGGATATCAATAAGTTGTTTTTCGATGGCTGTTAATTGACTTCCCAAACTAAATAACATCAGTGCTGTCAGTGTCAGGATGAAATGAGTGAGGCTGAGGAAGGAACCAGAGATTGCCAGGCCAAGGATGGCTATTATATAAACATACAAACACTCGGCTTTAAGGCCACCAAGCACCATACCAAGTATCTATTAATATGGAAAGTAGTAAGAAGTCATGCTTTTAATGCTCTGACAATAAATGAAACTCCCTGACAAATTTACACTAACATCACACAACTTCATTTTGGGTAGCCATAAAGATTCTAGTATAATTTAGATTCCATTCTAGTTTATAGTCAAGGCATGTTTGAGATTTTTCACCTAAGTCAAGGCTAAGAATTGATCTAAGCCATGAAATATCAGGAGGACCCCTATTTTACTGATAAATCCAGATGGGGGGAAAGCCTCCTACCTAAAGAGATGAGGTTGTTTGACAACTCCATTTCTCGGTGGGTTTGCAAAATCTTTAAATGAAAAGAGCAAATCCAAAACGTTGATATATTGGATCTTTGCCTAACAATAGGGTTGTTGAAGCCATTTTGTTTGACTGATAAGGAAGAGTAAAATGCTGCTTCCTCATTCCACCCATAGACACAAATTTAAATTTATCTCAGTTACTGAGAGTGGGACGTGGTGGGATACAATGGCTCAGTGGTAAGACACTGAGCTTGTTGATCAGAAAAGTCGGCAATTCGGCAGTTTGAACTAGCGCTGCGTAATGGAGTGAGCTCCCATTACTTGTTCCAGCTTCTGCCAACCTAGCAGTTTGAAAGCATGCAAAAATGCAAGTAGAAAAATAGGAACCACCTTTGATCGGAAGGTAACAGCGTTCTGTGTGCCTTCGGTATTTAGTCATGCCGGCCACATGACCACGGACATGTCTTCGGACAGTGCTGGCTGTTCGGCTTTGAAATGGAGATGAGCACTGCCCCCTAGAGTCAGGAATGATTAGCACATATGTGCAAGGGGAACCTTTACCTTTACAGTTATTGAGAATGAAAGGGTATCAATGGTCAGAAAGACATAAGAGTCAATGTGATATGTTGATTAAGATATTGGACTAGAAACGAAGAGAGCTAGGTTCTAGTTCACCCTCAACTATGGAATCTTACCGGATGACTTTAGGACAGTCACCTTCTTTCAGTCTAACCTACCTCATAGGGTTTGTTAAGATGGGGAAAATAGATTGAGGAGAAGTATGTATACCCATCCTGAGCTCTTGTAATGAAAGATATTTTTAAAAAAATAAATATAAATTATGGGGACTATGGGGCCTAATATAGTTCCCTGGAGATTCTAATAAGGTTGTTTTAAGTTACCTAGAATTTTGTGCTAGAATTGAAATTAATTTAAAAGACACAGATTTCATAGAACTGGTGAGAGTTTGCTAGGGGAAGTAAGGAGTTAAAACAATGTTGGAGAAGTGTATATAACTGGTTGCTGTCTAAAAGATCTAAAAAAAACATGCTTTCCAGAGATGCCAAGTAAATAAAAGATGGAGATTGTAAAAGACCAGCTAAAGGAACTGCTGTTAGCACATCATAGCTGGTCAGGGAATTAGAATTATGGACTCTATTAAGGGAAGTGTTCCAAGAAATAAAGACGAAGAAACATGTGGGCAGAGATATAAAAGTAAGGATGTGTAGATACATGATCCCAATAGTGAAAGAGAAAAGATCCTTCTCAGGTCAATGGCTAAGGAAAGGAAGAAAAGTTTTTTTTAAGGTTTTGACTAAAATTAGCAGCCCAAAGAGAAAAAGGAAAAAGAGGCAAACCTAAGTATCGTTTCTTCTTTCTGAAACCAGAAAGGAAAGTTACTCATGAGTAAACAAGAGGTAAAAGGAGAAGAAGCTATCCTCCCTGCCTGGGGAATTCTGGGAGTTGGAGTCCACATATCTGAAAGTTGCCAAGGTCGAGAAACTGAGAGTTCCACCAGCTGCAGCTAACAGATATGAATGACAACTTGGGAGTACAAAGAAATCAAGAACGGTGTTCAGTCAACAGAGGAAAGAGAAACTGGCATCTTTATCTCTGTGGAAATTGCCAAATAAATCAACCTGGTAAAGACTGAAGATTGTGCAAAGATCACAAGGTACCAGGAAAGAGACATACAGCCTGAATCACAGAGATAGAAGAGATTCAACTCAGAAGCAGTTGCAGGAGAATGAGATACAGAACACAGAATAACAGAATTGGAAGGAACCTTGGCGGTCTTCCAGTTCAACTGCTTCCTCAACAAAGACCCTATACCCATGATGGTGAACCTATGGCACGCATGCCACCAGTGACACACAGAGCCATTTGTTAGGGCATGGGAGGCAGCTCCTATCAGCTCCAGCAAGCATATGCATGGTGGCCAGCTGCTTTCGGTCTTCATTTTCAGCCATTTTGCACCTTTCGGAGGCTTCCTTGAAGGCTCTGGAGGGTGAAAAATGGCCCTAAGGGGAAACTGGAAGTTCAGGAATGGACTTCTGGTTTGCTAATTGGCCATTTTTTGCCCCCCAGAGCCTTCAGGAAAGCCCCCTGAAGCCTCTGGAAGGCCTCTGGAGGGGGAACAGAGTTTTCACCCTCCCCAGGCTCCTAGAAAACCTCTGGACGGCTCCTAGAAAGCCTCTGGACGGCTCCTAGAAAGCCTCTGGACAGCTCCTAGAAAGCCTCTGGAAGCCAAAAGCAGTGGGGAGGGTGGGAGTCATGCATGCATGCGTGCGGGGTTTGTGCTATCATGTTACCCTTCATCCTTTTCTTCATTAGACTAGACCAGGGCTGTCAAACTCATGGCGTTACATTGTCATCATGTGATGTGTTACATAATGACAGACAGTATGATAGTTTCCACCAACGTCCTCTGATCCGGCAGGAAAATACTCAAAGGTGATTGGTTAAGACATCTGACAACTCCCTATAAAAGGGCTGCTGCCAGACAGAGCCTTTGCTGGATTGGACATAGTGTCCCTCAATAAAGAACTGTTGTTACTGTTAACCTGAGTCTGCCTCATCCATTCATCCAATCTAACATGATGCATCACAACTTTTTCCTTTGCTAAAATGTGGGTGGGGGTGGCCAGTGTGTGATGCATCTGGCCTCCGAGTTGTGGGTTTGACACTCCTGGACTAGACATTCCCAATTCCTGAAGTTATTCATCATACACTAGCTTCCAAAGCCCTATTCATCTTTGTTAATATACTCTGCAATCTTTCTAGAGATTTGGCATCTTTTTTGTGTCATGGTGATCAAAACTGGATGTAGTATTCCCAGTGTGGCCTTACTGGAACAGAATGGTACTGCACCAGTATGGTGCTAACACTGACTCAGCTGTGTCTTGAGTCATTTCTTTGTTTTTTTGCAAAGTGATTAGGGATAGTTACTTTGTTTTAATATGCCCTGTACCTTTAAGACTGTTTATCCAGTTCTGCATGAGTAAGAGAATGAGTTGCTAGTTCACAGCAAGTCTCTCTTTAGCACGGGTGTCGAAAAAAGCCAGCTTCTAGAACTGTGACAGACTCTGTTTTACTACTTTTGTTTCTAACTTCCAACTGTCCCAAAAAAGCATTAAAATACTTGCCAATCCCTAGTTTAATAACACAGTTTGCTCTAACATACCCATTTTTTCCTCTTCTGTCACCACACTGGTGCCCATAGTTCTTCTGCCAGATGCAGCTGTCTCACTTTACCTAAGGGAAAGAATGGTCCCTAAGCAACAGTTAATTTCTCATAATTGCATTGCTTCTATTTTTTTCCCCAGCTTTGATATCAGAATCCAAAGAATGATGGAATAATTAATAGTTTGATGCATTCAGTTGAATTATCAATTTCTTCAATGTTATAGTTTAGTTTGCAGCTCAAAAACTGAACAAAGCAATATTCCGATTTTTTTTAAATGGGCACTGTAGGATAATATAAATTCAGAGAAAAATACAATAAATCAGTCAATCAATCAATCAGGATAGAGCTGGAAGGGACCTTGGAGGTCTATTAGTTCAACTTCTTGCTCAAGCATTTGCCCAATACCATTTCCAATAGGTGGCTATCT
Source organism: Thamnophis elegans (assembly GCF_009769535.1). Classification (NCBI taxonomy): domain Eukaryota; kingdom Metazoa; phylum Chordata; class Lepidosauria; order Squamata; family Natricidae; genus Thamnophis; species Thamnophis elegans. Next base: position 27,436,380 of record NC_045547.1, read on the forward strand.
AGTCTTTTCTTAAAAACCTGCAGTGATGAAGCATCTACAACTTCTGAAAGCAAGCTGTTACAGGGGTTGATTGTTCTCACTGTTAGGAAGTTTCCCCTTAATTCCAGGTTGCTTCCAGTAGTAGGATTCAAATAATTTAACAACTGGTTCTCTGCCCTAATGATCAGCTGGGTGGGCGTGGCTCAGTGGTCATGTGACTGGGTAGGCGTGGCCAACTCAACATCACTTACGTCAATGGGTGCTTCGCCTTAGCTGTTACAATGTAATAAGAGTTAACCAGAGAGGCAGTGTCTGTAAGCAGGGCAATAAATAGCAATAGCAATAGCAGTTAGACTTATATACCGCTTCATAGGGCTTTCAGCCCTCTCTAAGCGGTTTACAGAGTCAGCATATTGCCCCCAACAACAATCCGGGTCCTCATTTCACCCACCTCGGAAGGATGGAAGGCTGAGTCAACCTTGAGCCGGTGAGATTTGAACCGCTGAACTGCAGATAGCAGTCAGCTGAAGTGGCCTGCAGTACTGCACCCTAACCACTGCGCCACCTCGGCTCGAAAGATTAGGCTAGAAACAACACCAGAATGTTTCCTTCCTGCCTTCCTTACAGGATTAGCCCAGCAAAGTGGAAAAAAACAAAATGAGATTTCTTCCAACAACCGGTTCTCCAAACTGCTTAGAAAGTTACCAACCGGTTCTCCCAAATAGGTGGTTACTGGCAGAATCCCACCACTGGTTGCTTCTCTCCTTGATTAGTTTTTATCCATTGTTTCTGGTCTTGCTCACTGGTACTTTGGAAAATAAGTTGACTCCATCTTCTTTGTCGCAGCCCCTCAAATACTAGAATACTAGAATACTGCTATCATGTCACCCCCTTGTCCTTTTCTCTAGACAAGCCCTACCCAATTCCTACAACCGTTCTTCACATGTTTTTGTGTCTATGGCCTTTAATCATCTTAGTTCCTCTTCTTCACACTTTTTCCAAAATCTCAACATCTTTTTTGTAATGTAGTGACCAAAATTGGATGCAGTATTCCAGATGTGGTCCTACTAAGGATTTATAAAGTGGTACTAATACTTCATGTGGTTTTGATTCTATGCTTCTGTTTATGCAACCAAGAATTGCATTAGCTTCTTTGGCTGCTGCCGCACACTACTGGCTCAGTGATTGAGTGATTGTCCACTAGGACTCCAAGGTCCCATTCACATTTATACATTTAGAATTTAGTAATACATTTAGAAATCTATGTTTAATGAACAATACTTTTAATATTATTTATCTTATCTATATCATTAGTAATATAAAATTGCATTTCCAGTAATGGCAGAAATTACATACCAAGTGCAAACGTTATTATCAAATATTGTACATTGTTGCATGTTATCTATTAGCTATTTTCCAACTCTGAGTTCAAGTATCCTTAAAGATATTTTTGCAAAATTCTTGCAATATATCCACAAATAAATTCTTCACATTTTACAAAGTCATGGAATACAATTTGGAGAGTTCACCTCTTTTCATCATTGTTTGACAGCTGATGACATGACACCCAAGAGGAAAATCTTGAGACCAGTTTCATGCAACTTTTAAAAAATACCTTTGGGTCTCCCTTGGTAATTCTGTGCAACACAAGTGAATTAAATTAATGCAGGAAACAAAATAGAATACGGACATTTAAAACGGATTGTTTATTCTACCCAACCTTGAATTTATGTTTGCAATTCATACTCCCAAAGTGCAAAAGGCTGTTATGTGTAAAAAGGAAAAAGTATTCTGCAGTTAGAATGGAATGACATTTCTTTTCTAGCTGTCTGATCAAATTTCTCAAAAAGTATTCCAAAAATGCAGTCCTTTCTTACAGCTAAATCTCATGGAAGTTAATGAGACTTGCTTACAAACATTTCCAGCTGAGCTCGAGGTGGGGGTGGAAGAAAAGAGAATAAATAATTATTGTTCCTCCTCATAGAGTGAAAACAAAAGAACTATCTTTTTATTGGAAAGCAGAGGGGGAGGGAGAAAACTTTCTCCATCAGTGGTTCAGTGATCACTTCTCATATATTACTTATGATATTTCACAGTATGCAGATAGCAGTTTCATCCATCTGAATGTCTTTCCTTAATACACTTTGGAATGTTTAACATCAATATTGTTTGGTTGACCAAGTAAGAGATAAAACTACAATGATCTGATGACAATTCTATAAAATTGACTTTTAAAGGGGGTATTAGTCAGAAAAATGCACAAATAGGTTCTCATTTTCTAACAGCTCTGCCACAGTAAAATGCAGTAGATGGAAAACTAGTTTTTCTTGGTTCCAACATTCTTAAATGATACTAGAAGGTGACAGACTGTTCCTATCTTAAATTTCCATAATAGGTCTTTGATGTATGTGTAAGAATGAAGCTGATGAGGCAAGGCCATAGGCTAGAAGGAACCTGGAGAATATAGGTCAGGTGCCTCCTGAGGCCAAATACCCATCAATCTGGAGAGGCAGGTGAAAACCCAAGAGGGCCACAATGCTTTCCAGCCCAAATAGTTTAGAAGGAGAGGGGAGGAATATTATTGTAACTTCCACACTTAGGAGGAAGAGAGCAAATATTTCTCAAGACTACTAAGAAAATGGTCAGGGATCTGTCCCCAGGGGTGGGGGATGAAAGGAAGCTAAAATGGAAATGTAAGATTTGGAGGTTTGATTTTTGTGTACTGTATTAGTCAAAACTTTTGGTGTCTTTTCTTTTCTATTGTGATAATTTTCTCTCTAGTGACCTGATTCCTGTATAAAGGGATAAATGTCTACAGTGTCATGATTTTTGGCTAAGTTCCTTGGGAAGTCTGATAGTATAAATGCTTCAGTACTTAGTTAGGCTATAAAAGTATACAAGGGCTGAGCTACACATAGCCTTGACCAGTTGCTTCATCATCAACTTCCTATCCTAGATGTTGGATGTCCCTATGCCCATGAAGGTAACCATAGGTTTTAACTGCATAAAGAATACAATGCCAAATTTACATGCAAGTTCAAATTGTAAATTTACAACTTGGCAAATATTAATTATTTATTATTAACAAATAAGCTTTCCTCGATTTCTTCATTGAAAACATTGGTGCATGTCAATAGAAGTCAGATATAGATAGATAACCTTTACTATCATTTTTACTCTCACGTGATGCAGAAAATGCAGGTGCTGCTATGCCCACTTCATCAGGGTCTCACTGTTGAGTGAGCAAGCCAGCCTTCTCATTAGCTGCACACCCAGAAACTGGATGCTGCTAAGCACCAACCAGATATGTATGCATGTGTGTGTTATTTCTTCATTGACAGCATTTATAAGCTGCCTCAATTCTGAAATACCACATGAAGTGAACTGCAAAAGCAAAATTTCAGTAAAATGTCTATGTTATCTAACTTATGACATTTGAAACCCTTGGCATTATAGCTCCATTAAAATAAATGGAATGTTTTTTAGACCACCATGACAGGATTTAGGGGCAATGTTGCTTTCAAAAATTTCAGGTCTCCAGAGATCACCACTTCAGAGTCATATCAAGATAAGTGCCCAAAATATTGTTTAATGCTTGGCTTCACAATTTCTTTTGTGACCTGGATAAATGTGTGGCATTTTAGAAGGGGCAAGGAACATTTTTTGTACAATGAATTGTATTTTCTGCTGTTGAGGTATTGAGTTATGTGTCTGTAAAGAGATAACCTGGAAGAATGGTATATGGCCAGAAGGTAATGACCAGAAGGAGGGGGAATATGCCAGGTAAGCGAAACTGGAATATAAGCATATTGGAAGAATAAAAACTCTGGATTGACGTTTTGTAGGTCCATTTTTTTTTTACTCAGCTACATTGGCTTGTTTGTATTCCCCACACAATGAGCAACAGTTCTACTGAAAATCTTCATAGCAATTAAATAATCTTATGTACACTGCAGGAAGTAAAGTATGCAGTCGCAGTATTGAAAAAAAAAAAAGAATTTATACACTGCATTTCCAGATTGCGATGCTTAAGGCAGTACATCATACTTCAAAAGAGTGTTTTGTGATGCCAGGTTTTTCTGCAGAATTAGTCAGACATAGTCCCCAGTATATCAGACTTCTGTGAACTATAAAGTCTAATGTATATACATTAAAAGACTTTGAGTGAGGTCATGATGCTCATTTGTGATGGGATTTGCCCTTTTAAAAAAGATCCAGCTATTGATGTAGTCCTATTTTACAGCCATCATTAAAAAGAAGAAATCTAAAAAAGAGAAACTCCACTCAGAAGGGATATTGTCCATTGGTGTTTCCTATTTCATATACACCCACCCACACCCACACATTCTTTCAATGTCAACATAACACGAGGTAAACTCATTGTCTGTGATTACGTCTCAAATAGCCTCCAATACTGTGCATGGTTTAACATTCAATAGAATAAAATTAAAATAGTAATTCATAAACAACTTGGAAGAAAGGTGGCATATTATGAGCGATATGTAGCACACCAGATGTTTACCCTCTCTCAACCACCCTAGCGGGCAAGCTCTACTCTTTTCAATCTCCAATACAATATAACATGAAATTTTGTAAGTAACAGAGTTTATATTGCAGTGTCCTAAGTATTATTATTATTATTATTATTATTATTATTATTATTATTATTATTATTTTGGTTATTTGTCCTTCTTGCTCTTTGCATATATGTATCGCTTCATTAGATGGTCATATTTACTATACACACAAGTATCCCTCCTCTCTTCCTTCAGGGAAGGAAGGCAGCTCTTTTTATAACATCACCACCAACAACAAAGGACATTTTTTCTGTGATAATTGTTAATACCAATAAAGGAGAATATTTGTAACTCAGGGTTGAAATGAGGCATCCTTTGTGCTCTTTGGCCTTGTTTTTTTTTCTTTCAGACATTACATTACCCAAACTAGGTAACATCATCAGTGCTAGTGTTGCTAATGGTAAGCCCAAATTAGAGACTTAATTTGCATAGAACAAAAGAGAAATGTACAGTGGTGGGTTCCTAACTTGTTTACTACTAGTTCGCTGACTGTGAGCTTTATGCAGGCTCTCTCGCTTCAATTGCATGCAGAACTGGACAAAAATGATTAAGAAGTAAAGGAAAACAGCTGAGGAGTGGTATTTCAAACTGCCGCCCCAGATCAGCTGGGCTTCAGAAGCTGGAATAAAGGTAAATATAACGCAGTGGGCGGGGGGGCCACTTTTAAAAAACAACAACAGAGAACCGGTTTCCTTTTGGGTTTTCTTGTCTGCTATATTATTGTTACTTGCTCAGGTGATAGTACTTTGAGACTCTGTAGATTTACATTTTAAAGCCATTTTAATCGTGGCAGTTTATGACTAGAGGAATAAGGTTACTTCAGCTACCCTAATCACTTTGCCACAAGAATCAGCACCTTTTTGTAGACAGAATTACTTGCCTTTAAAGTAAAATAATAATAATATAGGTTTATGTGCATGTGTGTTTTCAGCAGAGAGGCAATTAGCTAGGTTGATGGTTCAAGAACAGTGACGTGCCAGGAAGGTGATGACAAGAGCTGTTGCCTCAGGTCTCAATAATTCCTACTTGATATTCCATGAGATATTATTTTAGAAACCTCTGCCTATGGAGCTTTGGACTTCACTGGGCAACCATATCGGTTTCCATGGAAAATTCAACTTATTTCCATAATGAGGCCCTTGTGAAATTCCTGGCAAAACTTATTACTAATATTCCCCATTTTCATGAGGTAAAGGAACGGCTCTAGAAAATAGCTAGTTTGCTGCAGCAGTGAAGGCATCTCGCTAGAAACCAGGAGATTGAGATTTTTAGTCCTGCCTTACACACAAACCTGGCTGGTGACATTGGACCTGTCACCTCTTGTATCCATTGCCTCTAAGAAGGAAGCAATGGCAAACCACTTCCAAAAAAAACCTTACTAAGAAAACTTCAAAGACAAGTCCAGGCAGTCATCAGGAGCTAAAAACTGGTTCGAAGACAAAAAGAAAATAATGGGGGGGGGGGGAATGGAGGTCTGTGGCTAGTGTATCTCTACTGAGGTGATGAAAATCCTCCCTGTAACATTTCAGCAACCCAATTTTATTAGGCTTTAGAAAATTGTTAAAACCAAAATTTAGGAGAGCATTTGACATTTGAATGCAACATTTCTTGTTCTTTTTGTTTTCTTTTGTTAAAATTTATACTCTTGATATTATCTTGTCATGTTTTTACTGGTACATTTGATTTTTTTTAAAGAACATTTTGGTCATTTTATTGCAAATTATTGATTGTAATCTTTGTAAATGATTGATTGTAAACAAATAAATAACCCTTTTTTGAGCATTCAGTTCCACCAGAATTAAAACAATAAATGTTTGTTGCCAAAATAACATATGTTGACATTTGATTTGAATTGATTCAGTGAGGCCATTTCTTACAACCCATTATTAATAATATTTAAACTTATTACAGGCTTAATCTTCAGAAAAGTATGCAAAGGAAGCTTAAAATCTTTGAAAAACTGTACCCTTCCTTTGATTGAAAGAGGATTCTAAATCTTTTTAAAGCCTTCCTTCTTTTTAATACATTCTAAAGTAACAAATGCTAACCTAGAAATGCACAACATTAAATTATTAATAAAAATAATGTGAAGCGTTTTCTAAACAAATACAGTAATTTAAAATATTTAAACTGCCTATGTTTAGAACAGGTTTTGGAGCTCTGCATCAAAAATATATCAATCACATCAAGATTATTTTCATGCTGTATTTTAATCAATTAAGATATGTGGTGTGCATCCCTATTCTATTAAAAAAGTGTTGCAAAAGAAAAACTATATACACATCAGTTCTGTAATCAGTGTTAAAATTTCTACAATTTAAATCAGAAGGCATCTGGATGGAACATAGAAAAGAATAAAACCGTGGAAAATTAGTGGAGCAGAATGAGATAAATGGATTTATTGCTATAAAAACTGTGCTCTCAATCAAATGTGCTTTCATGCATTTATACACAAGATCTTAAATCTTCTATGAAGGTAGGTATGCATCAACCATTTTCTACAATGAGACAGATAGAGATAGTTTATATTTGAAAATATGCATTGCAAGCAATGATCTTAATGTTGATTGACATCAGTCACTGTCAATTATAATGGCACAGAAAAAAATCCCAAGAACAATGACTATATAGATTTCTCCCAATCTATATACACATATAGATTGGGAGAAACCATCCTCAATAGCAGTAACTGTGAGAGGGATATTGGAGTCTTCGTGGACAACCAATTAAATATGAGCCAACAGTGTGCAGTGGCAGCCAAAAAAGCCAATGAAATCCTAAATTGCTAAATCCTAAAACCACTCTATAAATCCTTAGTAAGACCACACCTATAATCCTGCATCCAGTTTTGGTCACCACACTATAAAAAAGATGTTGAGACTTAGAAAGAGTGCAGAGAAGAGCACCAACGATGATTAGAGGACTGGAGATTAAACATAAAATGTTTACAGGAAATGGGCATGGGCACTAGGAAATAGTCTAGTGAAGAGAAGGACCAGGGGACACATGATACTTGAGGAACTATCACAGAAAGGAGAAGTCAACCTAAGCAGGTCAGATGGCCAGATGGAATGGATGGAAACTGATTGAGGAAAGAATAGAAATAAGGAGAAATTTTCTGATAGTGAGAACAACTAACCAATAGAACAGCTTGCCTTCAGAAGTTGTGGGAGCTTCATCACTGGAAGCGTTCAAGAAGAGACTGTCAGAAATGGTGTAGGGTCTCCTGCTTGAGCAGGGGGTTGGACTAGATGACCTACAAGTTCCTTCCAACTCTGTTATTCTATTATATTCTGACTATTGATTCAGATAATAGCTAAGCAAGGAAGCAACAATATTGGTAGCAGGGGAAAAAACAATGGAGCTAAAGAGCATTTCAGGGTAAAAAATTAATTTAAAAAAAAAACTGTTTCACAGAAGTGGTGAGTAGGAGATATCTGGCAAGCTAAAGAGAAAGGAAAGGAAGGGAAGGGAAAGACTGTGAAAAGAAGACAAGTATAAGAGATAAGGAGCTGTATCTAATAGATAATTCTATTTGATTCTAATGGAAATTCAGCCTCACAGGGCCCGTCAGTGGCAACTTAATCCACCATGAGAGATGTACAATTTAACATGAAAGAAAGAGTAAGGAAATGGTAAGGTAAAAAGACATTCTTGTCATCTGCTTCTCTTTTGTGTATATAAAAAAGACACTAAAGAAATTGAAGAACCAATTATGTTCAAGGAATCTTTTTGTCAGAAACAGAAACAAAGATCAAGGATTGACTGCTTTTGTGTTACATGTGCATACAGATACACTCAAATCCTTATTATTTTGTAGCATATTTACCTTTCTGCATAGAAATATGATAAGAATGTCTAACATGAGTAAAGAATCTAGCCATCACGTCTGGTTTTTAGTCTGGCTGGGGTGGCCTCTACCAGTGGAGTGGTCTCCCATCTACATTCTCACATACCACTAAATCTTCTGCACCAGAATGGGGGAATCATTAATCAGGAAATAAAAGAGAAGAAAATAAGAGAATATAAATGGCAGAAAGAGAAATATTTGTCCTATATAAGGAAATGTCATCCGATGGTGCAAGATAAATACATGCTGTATATAAGGACTTAGCTTCAATACCTGGCACCCTTTGACTGAATTATATAACTCTGTTAACATACTTTGAGAAAACCTTGTCCAAGTCTTCAAGAACTGGCTTAGATCGAGGTGGATAGTATTTCACTGGGAGTTACATGGAATAGTAAAGATTCAAACTAGTTGTTAGGTTAGCCATAACTTATGCAAATGTTCTATTTATTAGATCCCATCTTCCCTCCAGAGGCTCAAGGCATCTTGCATAGTATTCCTTCATCCAAAATTTCATCACATTAGTAATCCTAGGGGATTGAGTGGGATGAAGAAGGAGAACTGTTACAAAGTCATCCAGTGAACTTTAGTAGCTGAGGCTAGACTTGAATTTGACCCACATTTGAAATACACTGCATTAAGAGGAGCATTGAGATGGCCTTTTGATATGTGCACTAAGAAGAATTTATCCCATCCTTTTGCTCTCATTTCCTTCCTCCGATTACTTTGTTCTCTTTTGTTCTAAAAACAAATAAAGGCAAAGGCCACACAGCTGGCAGCACAGACTTTTTTTTTTTTTTTACCAAAATGATGCATCTGCTTTATGGGCTGCCAGGGGAAATCATTGGGGGTGGAAGAAGGCTGTTTGCATATGATGGAGTTAAATAAAGAAACACGCAAGAATCAACCATTTTACTGAGCCATATCATAAAGCTGGTGACTACAGTTTGAAAGGTAATAATTCCCACACTACTAGGTATAAATGAAGGCATAAAACTATTATCGTGTTAGAGAATTCTTTTTTTCTCTTTTAGATCCTTATAGTAAGATAGACATAATTCTGCTTTCTATTCTTTAATTGCACTAGATTGTAACATAATACAAGTGATTGAAAGGAAGGCTGGAAGCCTCTATTGTCATATAGCCAACACAAAGAGTAAATGTCCTAATGACTGTTGTGTTACCCTGCCCCCATCTTCAATATGTTGACTGTGAGAAGTTTCATATCAAAATATATTTCATTCTTTATGCTGTTTCCACCTTTTCTTCAAACATTAACAGAATCCACAATGGACTGAGAATCAGCATCTCCACTTGACTGTCAGAATGGATACTAAGCTGATCGAGTAAAAATAGAAAATGGGAAAATCTTTTACTCAAACTTCTTCAAACCCCCAATAAGTTACCCAGGCCTAATTCACATATCAATGGATAAGGTTTGCAAACCTTGTTAATTCAATTGCATGCTCACAAGAATAAACATCATAGATGCTATACACAAACATATACCTCTCAAGGGTCACCCTAGAATCAGCATGTAGATCAGTGGTGGGTTACGGATCCCATTGCAACCGGAATGGTTGCAATGCGGTGCAGAGTCCACTACATGAATGTGCGCAGCTTGCGCACACACACACACAGTGCATACATATATCATTACCTCTTGTGATGCCTCTGTGAGCCTCTGCAATGCTCTAGCTGCTTGGCAGAGCATTGCGCAGGTGCCGTGCGCTCCGTGCGTGGAAGCACCGAAGAGCTCAAATACAGGTAAGGAGCTTGGGCGGGCAGGTGGGCCCTACGGAGCACCATACCGGAACAGTACCTTGTGCTCCGGGCAGGCACCGGTACACCCGTACCGGGGCATACTGCCTGCAACCCACCACTGATGTAGATTCTTCCATACCAAGACAAGCTCCCCACTAAAAGTATATTTCTGTATCTGATTTTTCTTCAGCTGCAATTAAAGGCAAACACTTTGCTTTTAAGAATAAATATTTCTTCTTTCTTCACAGCTGTCTGGATCTCATTTTTATTTATTTTTGTGCAACCCAAGGTCGAGTTGAAACACCAAATTATTTTTCTGATATTATCATAATTTTCTTCTCTCTCTTTCTTCCTGATTTAATGAAAGGTACATTGTGGCGGGTCTTGGAATAGTCTGCTGGATATTGCCTTGCAGGAGCATCTAAAATGGGTATATGTTTTTTGTTCCCCCCACCAAAAAAAAGGGAAGACAATGGCTGCAGTAGAGCAAGCAAAGTCCCATTCCTTGACGCCTAGGAAAAAGAGTATGCCAAGACATACTTAATTTGAATTGTTTTTTTAATATAAATTTTATTTCCATTTTCATTTTCATAACACACACTCACATGTATACTATACATAGTCCATATCATATAGTATTAAATAATAATTACATCAGTTCCTCTTGTCAACAATGCCCTCCCAAAAAATAGAAACCCATTATAGTTCTTCTGCTCTCCATACACCTCTTTCTTCTACCACCCTCCAACTTTCTATCTTCCCTCCATCATCCTTTTGTACTCTACTTCCCCTCCCTTTCTATTGCTCCTCTCTCTACAATCCACTCCTCCTTATCCTTCCCATCTTCCCCCCTTACCCTCTCTCCTATCCTTCTCTCCCCATCTTTCTTCTTTCCCACTCCTCTTCTCCTTGGTGTATTTCCGCTACATGTCAATATGCTTAGCCTATTTTTAAAGAAAAAGTAGTAATAATAATAGTAATGAGAATATAAAATAAAGAAAAAAAGCAGTATACATGTGGAGTCAAATTACCTTGAAATCTAACACATCTCATCTAACCTGATATATCCCTCCCCCCCCCTCCCCCCAACCCCCCCCCCCAACCTACCCCCCCCGACTTCCCAGAACCCGTACACGGTATAGATTTTAAACAAACACAGTCTAAGATATATTGAAAAAAAAAAGAATAAGAAATTAATAACATCTTTACATTGAACTTAGCTCTTCCTTGCTAAACTAACTTTAAACAATTTAAATCATTCCTGATCTTAAGCATAGGCTATCTGGAATTTCTTAGTCCCGTATTTATTTTGTATATAATCAATCCATTTTTTCCAGTCTCGTTTATATCTCTCATTTGAGTGGTCTTTAAGATATGCCGATATTTTAGACATATCGTCTAAATTTGTGACTTTCAATGTCCATTCTTGAATTGTAGGCAAGTCTTCCTTCTTCCAGTATTGCGCCACCAACAGTCTTGCTGCCGTTATTAAGTGTAAAATCAAGTTAATCTCTACCGCTGTACAATCAGTAATTATACCTAACAAAAATAACTGAGGAGTAAACTTTATCCTTTTTTAAAGAATATTTTGCATAATCCACCATATTTTTATCCAAAATGCCTTAACCTTTTGGCAGGTCCACCATATATGGAAATATGTAGCATCAAGAGAACCATTTGAATTGTTTTGAATGTAATCACATTACATTAAATACTGCTCTATTTAACATGCTCTATGTATGCAATCATTTTCCTTTATGACTATATTTACAGTGGAAATTTGGTGAAACTTTTTGGAGTTCTGGGGAGTCACAGAAAATAATATTTAACTCTTACTCTTATGAAGTTTAGAGGGGAATGTTGTTTGTAGACATCTCAATTCCTATGCAAGATCTGCAGGGGAAAAAAAGAAAATTCAAGAGCACTCTAAAAATAAGAAGAGTCTGGAATGCAACATTTTGTTGCGTATTCTGTTGTAAATAATGTCTGCATCTCTTTCTCAGAACAATCCAAAGCCTGTTATTTATCTGCAAACCAAAAGCCATAGCACCAGAGGTGATAGTCTACCGGTTTGGACCAGTTTGCCCGAACCGGTAGTAGAAATTACAGGTGGCCCCTCCCACCCTTCCTGGCTCTACAGCATCCCATTTAGACCCTTTTTTTAGCAAAAAGCGCATGTGCATAAGGCTTAGCGCATGCATGGACATGTTGAACATGCACATACCTTCACATCTGCAAAACAGAAGAGAAGGTAAATAAATACCACCCCTGCATAGCGCATATTTCCTATGAAGAAAACAGAGGCTTGGAGCATAGTATGTAAAGTTCTTGATAGTTATGACATTCTTCAAATCTGTTAATCAGCTGAATAATGAGAGTGCACATTTCTGAAAACCAGAGCTGTGAAATGGTGGCAGTCCCTATTTATACAGTGAGCTAGTGGTAAAACTCAGGAATTCCATCTCTTCCACCCAAGAGTTATTCCACAGCATGGCACAGTCGGTGGCTGAATCCAATCCTGAACAGGATCCTTCGGATTCCGAGGATCCTGAAGGATCCATATGATCTGTGTGGTGGGCAGGTTGAGCTATGTAGTTTTGAGGGCCCTAGACAACTAAATCCTCTGGAACCCATTCAAGATATGAAAGGCCATCTGGATTTTTTAAATTAAAAAATCACTTTAATTCTATTCATGAAGATGCAAGGAAATTATGGATAAATATATTATAATGTAGTCAACGTGGTTAATTTTTAATGCAACCGAGATGGGAAATAGTATGTTATAATAAAATTACACCATCTGTATGTGAGCATGAGTAACAAACAAAAATAAACATGCTATTATCTCCACATGTCATGCTCTTAAATAGAAACTTAAGAAAAATATTTTTAAAACTACATTGTGTACTATCTGGTAAGTAGTATGCTCGTTCGCCAATAAATATTTCTAATACATAAACATGTAAATCAATGGGGATGGTTATTAAATTTCATACAATAGCTTTTAGTAGTACCGTATTAATCCATTAAAGTAACTCACAATTAGGCATGGACAGGTTGTTTTTGTTCTTTGTACATTCACAATCACTTGGGGGCTTTTTTTGTGTACTTGGAGACTCAAAGGATACATTAATGGTTGCTTCTTAATTTTAAAATTTTATCCATTGGACATTGTCACTGACAACACAGTAAACAAACCCTGAAAATAACAAGTCATTAGCACAAATGCTTACTTGAGCTTCTTTCCATTCCTGCTGCTAAATGGCCACCTTGCTGAATAATTCAATGCACAGAAAAGGCTAGCACAAACTAAGAGACTCTTGAATTTATGCTCTCAAGTCAAAAGACCTACCTCATAGGCAGGCACACTGCTCCCTGTCAATCAAATGAAAAGTCGAAGTGTCAGGAAAAACTCGGGAAAATGAGATGAAGTAATTGTAATATGATCAGCGATGTCAGTTGTAAACTACAATGACAGTAAAAATGATGGTACATCCAGAGCGAGGTGAACTTGCCTACTTTCATTCTGACATCTGGTAGCTGAGTCACACAATTTGTGGGGCAACATAATCATGCCCTTTTGTCATTTGCACCTTCAGTCGTCTCTCTTGATTGTCATATAAGAAAAAGGAGCATAAAATAGTAAAGCGATTCTTGTCTGGGCCAAAACCAAGAATGACATATGGCAATTCTACCAAGTTGAACTCTTTATTGTTTCATACCAACATAAAAAAAACCCTTCTAGGGATCTACCGTTTTTTTCAGAGTATAAGACGCACCAAGATTTTGAAGAGGTAAATTAAAAAAAAGTTTTTGCACTCTGCAGACTTCCAAACCCTCTGCACACCTCATTTTTTTGTGAAAAAATGGGGCATGCAGAGAGTTTGAGAGGCCTGCAAAGTGCTCCTGAGGCTGGGGGGGGGGGGAGAGATGAGCAAGAAAACAGCCTGTTTTTCATGAAAAATGGCCCATTTTTTGCCAAAAAGGGCATGCATAGCCTTTAGGAGGCTTGTAGAGTACTCCTGGAGGCTGGGGGACAAAAACGAGCAAAACCACCAGCCCATTTTTGCTCATTTTTGCCCTCCCCAGCCCCCAGGAGCACTTTGCAGGTCTCCCAAACCCTCTGCACATCCATTTTTGTGAAGGGGGTGGGGTTTTGGGAGGCCAAAAATGCTGTATTCAGTGTATAAGACACACCCAGATTTTCACCCTCTTTGGGGGGGGGAAGGTGTGTCTTATACTCTAAAAAATACAGTATTTCCTCACTACATTCCGTCACAACTCCACCCAGTTGTCCTTCCCCAACTTTTAGAATGGATATAGGGCTTGACTGAATTTCATTTTATATTAAAAAAATCAAATTGTACTTTATACTTTTATAAAAAGTACTTTAAAAAAGTTAAGGGTAGATAATACTTGAAAAATTATCTAATTAATACTCATGATTGCCTGGTGAAAATGTATGACCATAAGATTGTGCTTTTTTGCTGATAAGTCTGAGAGAAAATACTCAAGATGTTTCATGTATAATTATGTAAGATGTTTTCTCCTAATGTTCAGAAATGAAAAGACTTTTTTTTTATTAGGGTGATCTGTCCTCAACCTGAGGCTTTACGTCTTCCAGTGATATCGCAGTTGAGTCCATCCACTTTCCTGTTCTAGCTACATAAATCCTATGCAATATAACAGCTCCAATTGCCAAGATTCAATTTAATTCTGTGGTTGAAGTTTTAGCTTGTGAATGCTAATGATGAGAATTAATGACTGCTTGAAAAGAACTAGAAAAAAATACGTAGTAATATTGATTGGCCCAATAGATTTCTTCCTCTAAAAGTCTCTTTTCTGAGTACTTGTGCAGCAAAGCAGAGTGGAATTTCTTCACTAGCATCTCTGACTGCAGACAATACAAATTTTCCTTGTAGTAGCCTGGGACAGTCTATAACAGGGGTATCAAATTCGTGTCATTATGGTGGTGTCATATGATATATCGGGACTTTTTCCCTCGTTACTAAACCAGGCAGGGGTAGAATGCCAACTTGTGACACATTTGGCCGGCAGGCCACAAGTTTGACACCCTTGGTCTATAAAAATTTTTTTTCAACCTTGGCAATCTTAAGATATGTGGACTTCAACTCCCAGAATTCCCAGCCAGCAAAGCAAAGTACTTGCTTTGGGAAATGAAGTCCACATATCTTAAAATTCCCAAGGTTGACAAACATTGGTCTATAGCTTATGGATATCAGGCAGTACACAGCCCTTTCATTATGTCCATGGAACCTATTAATATGAAGCAAAGTTTATCAGGAAGTCACCAAATAATGTATGTATGTGTACACATACACACACACATACACACACACTTCTCTTGGCTGATAAAATATAAAATAAGAGTTGGGGAAAGCATATACAATGTGGCTTCTAAGTCTAGGCCCTGTGATTGTGGAGGGAAAGTGAAGAAAGCTTAGAATGGAGCCATCAGCAAGCCTCTGATTTGATGTTTAACTGACGTACCTCTACTGATGCTTTGGGGATGTGTTATTTATTTATTTATTTATTTATTTATTTATTTATTTGGAAAAATCTGGGCCATTTTCAAACTCGTTTTTTCTTTTTTCTTTTGCCAGAATCTTTTACCAGGTCAAATTGAATTCAGTTCTGTTTTGCTTTGAAAGAGTTATCCTGCTGTTAACCAGACAGATAGATGGACAGAGAGAGATCCTTTACACAATTCCTTTCCAACGTTCCCCTATATTGTTGAAAATAAAAATAGGAATTCTGACTGAGAAAAGATTGGTTGTCCCTATTTAATATTCTTAAGAAAGAGGTGGCTCCCTAAAGCCCCCTGTTGCTTTCTCAACAATGATAATTTTCAGGAGCAGCATGTTGCTTGCAACTCATGGAGGGAAGAGGAAATGACTTCTAGGATTGTAGAATGCAGAAAATCTATAGGCAGAAAAAAATCTTCCAACTTCCAACGCATTTGCCTAAGGCTCCAGCATAGAATTGAAACTAAGGATAATTTTATGTATACACAGACATGTTGCCTTGTGGCTATTTTTGTGCTGTGAACTCTTCAGATTCCTCCTCCTTGTGAAATCATTTAGAAAGAATTATGATCCTACCTTTCTTAACCTGTGTTTTGTAGACTTCTTGAGAGGCCACTTTCAACATTATCAGGTAGGATATCCATTGAAAACAGCCTGATCTGGGGCCTCTGCCACTTTAGTTTGCCCTGGCAAACTTCTGTCTCCTGTTACTTCCTCCCACCGCTGTGTTTCTGTTTATAAAGCAATGTATTTTGGGCTATGTGCAACAACCCAATGACTGGTTTATGAGACCTTTATGGCTCAACACTTCAGACTATCAGGCACCTTGTCACTTTCACTTTACAGACTGTCACAAACTCAGCAAAACTGCAAAGGCGGAAAACTGTTGCTTGGAGACATGGTTTGTGGCAGAAGAACTACAAGAGAAGAAATCTCACTGCAAGGCATGTCAAAATACCCATCATTATGCTTCCAGCCAGGTAAATTGGTGGATTTGGTCTCAGGTAGCATAACCATTACATGTCAACAAAAAAATCCAGGAATGGTTACAAGGCAGTGTACTGTACAAATAGTAAAGATGGATGGCACAAGTTTCTCTTGGCTGAGGATCACCCTTGAAAGTCATGTCCAGGCCACATCTCAAATGCAAGATATAGAATCAAGACACAAATTGACTTTGAAGTCATTTCATTTACATATGGGTCAAAAGTGGATATATATTTCAAAGGTACAAAAGTTTTCTCTCCCCCACGCTAGAATTTTTTTTCCTGTAAAGAGTCTTCTGGTTGCTTTTTGATGAGTGATTGGAGATTGGAGAATGATATACCTCATTGCAATTCTTTTTGTGAACAAGCATATTTCTGACAGCCATTTTGTAAAAGTGCCCACAATAGGCCTTCTAGATTGCAGTCTGCCCATTGGCTTCCCAAGTTTGTCCTTGTTCTGTCCTATTTAAACCAAAATTTAGGAACCCCAAATCAATGTGATTCAGAAATGCAAAAAGAAAAGAGACGGGGGATAGTTTGGATTTATTTAGTTATTTATTAATCAAATTTGTAAGGCCGCCCATCTATCTGATGAAACTCTGGGGGTGAACATGTTACATGGAACAATACCATAATAAAACAAAACAATCTCATTGAACATATGCTACATGTACACATAAGAACTCTCAAAATCATTGTACCATATGGAATGACAATAAAGTAAACTAAAATGAATGCCTGGCCCTAATCAATGCCTGAGGGGAAAGATTGGTATCTACAGCCTTCTGCAAGGCCAATATGGATTGACCATATCTCTGGGGAAAGGATACTCCATAGGGCAGGGGTAATGACAGAGTGGACACTACCACCACCTTACCTAGATCATAACAACTTTGCCAGATGTGGTAGAAACAACTGGAGACAGGTTGTTTCTTCCAGTCAGGTGTGTTAACACTATAGAATGTGTGCTACATTTGATTATAGAGTAGCTGCATTTAAAGGCAATGTACAAGAAAAGGAAGAATTATTTTTGTCCTCCATTCTTCTCATCCTTTTGTCATGTTCTCCTCCTGGCATTCTCTCAAAACTGAATGCATTGTCCTTCAACAAGATTTTTTTTCACTCAGATTTTAAGGTTTAAGGTTTAAAAACCAATGGGATGTTGCTTCATCATGATACAGATTCACTTTTGTAGATTAGGGTTTGAAAGTAATTACAAAGATGTGGGGAAGAGAAAGTATGTTCTAAATGGTTAATGAGCCTCAGCAAGCAATCTGTCCAAAGAAGGAAAGATTTTCTTCCTACTCCAGCAATTTATCCCTAATCTTGTTCAGCTCAATTGATATACTTTACCCCTTCCTGCCTTTCATTGTGTTGGAATGAAATTACTGTGGATAATTTCAAATTTGTTTTGCATCCGGCACACGCTCTGTCAATCCTTATATCTGAACTTGAGCAGCCAAACATGACTTTCAATTCAGATAGAAAAAACAAAGCTTGATGTTTATTTATTAAGCTTCAACAGACATCAAGAACAGTTAACTGAAAAAATGGAATTGACAGCAGCAAAAGGAGGGGGAGAAGCATGAACAAAAGGCAAGAATTTACATTGTCTATATCAGTGTTCATCATCTATGGAAATTTAAGGATTCTGGGAATTGAAGTCCATACATCTTAAAGTTTTCAAGGATGAGAAACACCGATAGACAGTCAGACAAAAAGATAGACAGATATAGATCTCAAAAGACACAGAACTTTTTCAAATCAATACTGTGGGTAATTAGCATGGACAGTCCCAAAGTGAGTGGCCTTTCATTATCCCAACCTTAACCCTTGCAAATATATTTTATCATGTTATTTTTAAATCTCATGTTCTCTCATTTTTTCAAGCCACCAAGAAGGCAAGAGGGTTAACCCTCCCTTTCCATATTAAAGCACTTTTTTGAATGTCAAATGTCACGTTATCTTACCAATGGGGGAAGGAGGAAATCAAGTCCAAAAACATATCAACAAGTTTTTCATTGCAGCCAAGGAAGGCTGTATTTTGGTGTGCAGTTAACACCTGAATGAAATTACAGGTTATTCTTGTATCTCTGAAACATTCATCTCTCCCTGTATTCTTCAGTTCATAATGACTGAGGGGGAATGCATCAAAAGAGAGTGCTGTTGTCTTCTTTAAGGTGCTTTGTGTTGCCTCAAAGCCTCCTTTGTGAGGGGTTTTTTTTTTTTTTGGAAAAAAGTAGCCAAAAGCTTTTGTCCATATGCAAAGGCCTCTAATCCTTGAAATGAAGGTCTTCATTTCCTGATTTGCTTCATCAGAGCTGGTGGTTTAGGATAGGAGACAGGCTTTGCACCTTCAAAAGCAGTTCAAATGGGAGATTGATCTAACCTTTATTGAAATAAAGCATTGTTGTGATATTTTGACCCATTCACCATGCCCAACACTATTCAGCAAATGTGTTATTAACCTTGCCAATCCCCTTCTTAAAACTGATCCACTACAAACTTATTGTGAGCGACAGAAGAATACAACTGTTATATTTCTTAAAATCTCCCATTCGGCTAGATTCTTGCTTTTAACATGGATCTCGTAGCTTAAATGCTGTTCATTTTCTCTGTTATCTAAAATCTAGCAGGACACAAACTTCTCTAGCTTAATTCTGAACTTAATTTAGCCTCATGAACTCCCCCGCCCCAAATAATTCTTTGAAACATTTTTTTCCCCTGAAAAAACAACAACTCTCTGGTCTGCAATGTATTTTCGGGCATATTTCTCCTAGTATGCAATTCTCTATTCCCAGTGGGCTGACTTTTCACACCAAATATTTGCTATTCTAATGCATTTTATATGCATTTTGATACAATGTGTATAATAAATACTTCTATGTTCATATTATGGGCATTTGGGGATACATATTTGAGTTGTGTATCACAGCCCAACATTGTAAAAAACTGCAAGAGTTGGTACATGCATGCTTCCTGGTCCACAAATAAATACTGCAGAGAAGGTATAGGTTGCAAATAACTGGCTAAAAATGCAGGGCAAACAAATTTCCCCTTATCACTTCTTACGTGTCTGTTACACCATCATAGCAATAGCAGTTAGACTTATATACCGCTTCATAGGGCTTTCAGCCCCCTCTAAGCGGTTTACAGAGTCAGCATATCGTCAGTCTTCCCCAACTAGCACCTTACAAATATCCTGGGATTTCAAATTGTAGGATTCCCCACCTGCCTATACAATGACCATAAGGGTTTGAAATGCTGGAAGTTGCAATTCCAAATCTCATTCTTGTTGGTCACTGACTTCAGTTAGAGTCTACATATAGTATCCTGTTCTGACCCCCCCCTCACCCCACACCAAAGCACTCTGAGCCAAAGATACTTTATGGAATTTATTAACAGACAGACAGGTCCTTGGCAGCACACCAGCACAGACAAGCCTTGACAGCAATCCAGCCTGCCAAGCTAACAATACAGTTCTCCAACATTAGTTAATGTGTTGACTTCTGCAAAATGGGCGTGTGCACAAGCATTTCTTTTATAGTCTGGAGAGGAACCTAATTACCACCAGCTGAGTGCAATTACCTCCTGTAACTGCGTAACTGTTCTTTATGCCTATTAGCTCTTCAGTGCCGGGCATCTAAGAACAACTCCCTTGGCTCCTCCCCACTGCTGACGTCCAGATCATACCCCCTTGTCTCCTCTCCACTGGTTCAAGGCTCAAGCACCTCCTGGTGGCCAACCAGCCTCTCTGCGCCCTGCTCGGAGTCGGAACCCTGTCCAGGGTCCTCCACATCCTCCAAAGCTGACTCATAGGGCCCCTCACTGTCCGAGTCTGGTGGCAGCTCCAACGGCTTCTGCTGGGCCACAACAGTATCCTATATAATGTAAACAATATATAGGATTTTAATCTTGTGATGGGAGGAGTTCATTCTATAGAAAAATATAATTTAATTTAATTCAATATATTTAAAAATATAATTTTATCTATACAATATAGGTTGGTTTTTTGGAAACAACACTTAAAAAAGAGTAACTTTGTAATTAAAGCAAACATTAAAAAATGAATAATCTTGCTATCCAAACTGTTCTTTTTCCTTTCCTTTTATTCTATTACTATGAATAAAGAGTTAATAGTTATGCAAAGGGCAATTCTTGAAAAGAGGCATCATGTTCAGCTGTTTTAACAGTGTACACGATAGTTGGAGTCGGTAGGAAATAGAATTCAAACATATGAAAGAATGGAATTTACAGTATTCAGATTTGTGGGAAGGGGAGATAAATGATGTGTATTGTATGATTTCCAACACATGTATCAAAGAGATGGAGCTTATAATATGATGGGGTATCATTGCTTTTGTTATTTTGAGGACAGTATTGCATCTGGCAGATGTCTCTGATGTAATACAACACATATCCCAATATATGTAAAAATCATTATTTAACACATATTACCTATACCAGTGAATCTACATTAGTCAGAGAATCTGAATTATTTAATTCCAAGTAAAGTCACCTTTTGCAATTGAGTGATGGTGAATTTGTCAATGTCAATGGTGTTCGAATGATGTTCCAGTTATTTTTCAATTGTACCCAAATTACCTATACCATTTATTATTGTTGTTATAATTGTTATTATTTGCTGTGTTGTTAATCATCACACAGGCAGCCAGATGTTCAGTCTGGATTTGGCATTTATGTCTTACCAAAGACCTGGGATAGGCAAATCTGGATATTTAATGGTGTTACAGATATCGTTGCAGTTCCAAGTAAAGCCACCTTCTGCAATTACTACTACTACTACTACTACTACTACTACTACTACTACTACTACTACTATTCTAGTGGTAAAAAGTTGTTGCAACTTTCACAACCCGTTCAGTTGGTTGAAAGGGAGATGCTCAAATGGATTAAGTCTGCAGAGATAACAGTTTTTGGGAACAGGTGTGATGATGGTCAGTGTAATCAATTTAGATAAATAATATCCTTGTGATAAACAACAGTGATACATGAAATAATTTTCAAGTTAGGATTAATAGAATTATGAACACAAAATGCTAACACATGAGTAAATGGAAATATATAATACAATTGCAGTTTACAATTTCCATGTGATATCCTACCTCAAAATGGTAATAATGTATACTTCCAACTTTTGGCAAAAGGCTTATATTGGAAGGTGATGGATGCAGATGCATTGGGGGCACCGATTGTTCATCCTGTCCTACTTTTTTCCCCTTTCCAGGAAGCAGAGGAAGAGTTGCATTAGTTTTAGTATAATATCATGTCTCTACTTTCTGCTGCAGAAAGAGTGTTCAGCAGGGAGGAATTTTGCCAACACAGTCCAGATGGCTCAATTTAAGCATTTTTATTATGCTATGTTCCCACTGGAAGAACAATTCTGCAGAGCTTTCTGATATTATCAGACCCCCAAGATCATGAGCCACATGTTTATGCTGGTATAACCTGTTCTGATAACCCTGGGAAAACCCAGTTGTTCCCATATAGTAATTGAAGCTATTAACAGATAGCTATTATGGGATCAGAAATAACCAGTTCAGAAGTTCAACTGTCCTAAGGGGATGGGTAGCAAATGGCCCAAGCAGGAATGTGTCAATTGAGTTTTAATTTTCATGCTTGTTCCTTCCCAGTCTTCTCATAAACTGAAGCTTCAGCAGATTTACATGGCTCAGTTTGAATCTGCAAGAACAGTAAGTTAACAACAGCAAATAGCCATCACCCCAAAGGATTACAAATGTATGAAACACTGTTTGGCCCTTAAGAGCTAAAATTCCATTCATCCAAAGAGAGATGTAATCACAGTTCTTTTTTATACACTGTATATATACCCTAAAACATCTTCTTCCATTCTGGTGTCCTCTAGATCTCTTTGACTAAAACTCCATTTCCTGCTTAAATGCTTAAAAATTGGGTTGGAAGCTCTAATATTAATGTCACAGGTATGCCTAAGAGTTCCATGAAATGAATTCTTTGGGAAGGAATTTCTTCCTCAGGAAGGCTGCCTAAAGACTGCCTTGATTAATAGAAAACAACACCAACTGTTTAATAAATTTGCAAATTTTCAGACTTTAGCACAGTATTACTTTAATTTGCCATCACAATCTTAATAGGAATTGTTAAATCTAGAGGAAAGAAAGTTTCCACTGATGCAGGCAGAAGTCTCCTTTTCATTTCAACCTGAGGATGTGAAGATTGACTGAAATTATTGGAATAGAGAAGAAAATATAAAGATAAACCAACTTCTCCAGTCTGGCTTGATTGACCCTTCTCTGAAACATTTAGCAATGTTGCATACAGAAGGGTCAAACTGCATAGAAACATAAAGTTCCCACTTTTATTTTTGACTCCTCCATCAGAAAATATGTCCTTTTGCATGAAAATGTCCCCTGAAGCTTTCTAGATCTCTGTTGCTTCAACCATGAATTTTAGTTGGATTTTAGAAATCAGTGTCTACAGTACATTGGCCATGGAATATTTCCCTTAACAGAATGCAGGAGGAAAGATCTTTTTGGAGGGTATTTGATTATGTAATCCTAAGAATGTGTCTCTGCTCCATAGCATCTGGACCACCTCAGAGGCTTTAGCAGTATGAATGTGGTGAACTGAATGTAGGCATCTTACATCCTTTATACAATTACTATACCTCCAATATACACTATGTCCAACAGTGTTGATATCTAATCTGCATCGACCTTATCTGGCAAAGTGCTATTTTACTAAACCACAGCAGTGGGCTTCCGTAAGCTCCTGTTCTAAAAGATATGCTGTGAGCTGGGGTAGTTGGGCATTATACACATAATTATAGATTGTAGCAAACAACTCCCACTTACTCATTGCCAATTGTTACAGCATTGTTCCTGCCTACTAGCAGCAACAAAGGGCAAGCAAATACAAAGTTGGAGCGACTCTTGTGAAAGAGCATTTTTATATTAACTTAGTGTTAAGCCTCATAGAATAGGAGATTTGTGTCTCCATCACGAAATGTTGCAACTTCAGTTGTTATTTGCTGGAAGTCAGCCAGGCAGACAATGAAAGAAAACCTTGATAGCATGGAGATTTGGCTTCCTTTTTCTCTCAGTTTCTCTCCCTGAGTATCCCAGCAGATTGGGTTTAAATTCAGTCGTGCTGCCACAATTTTCTTCTGTTCCGCCTATACAAGGAACATTCTCCTGTTGTAAACATTGCTGTTGGGATTATTATTTATTTTAATGAGTTCCTTTCACTGGAAACAGTAGATACTTTGGAACCCAAAGGAGCAGAGATTTAGAAGATATAGTGCTAAGTACAGTATAAATGAGAAAAAAAAATATAGTCTTTCTGAGTGTATTTCCATATTTCATAGAGATGCAGATCATGGAAAACAGCCTTTAAAAAAATCCTCATAAATATATATATTTTTTTAATTGGAAAAAAGCAGATGAAATGGGAAGTCTGGTTAAGGCCGTTTCTACAAGACTTTTGGAAAGTTTCTTTCTTTGTTTGTTTCAATAAACATAATAATCTGTCTCCTCACAGGACATTATAAAAGATACATATAAAGATTAGCAAGTTTGATTCCATCTTCTGTCGAAGCCTGCCCTTAAGTTTAAGAAGGCATCCACACATGCATTTTTCATGAAAATATAATATTCACAAGATCATATTTAAGGTGTTCAGAGCAACTTTGTGAAGCAGCAGTCCCATTCTTGTGCTCTCCAGCCTATTTGGATAAGAATAATGAAAGAGAATTATGTATCCCAAGGCCACGAAGTTCAAAAGGTTTTTTTTACATCAAAAAACCATTGATATCAAAATACCATCATTCCATTCTTTCTCATCCGCTTCCTTCCATGTATACCAAGCTTGTTTAAATGCCAGATTGTCTGCAATGAGACTGACAACACTCAACCATCTTTTGGCTGTCCTTCATATGTCTTTATCAACAATAAAAAATCAGAAGTCAAAAGCGAAATAGATGTCCTTCAGTGGAATAGATCATGCAGTTCCTCAAAGCCGTGTTGACCTTAATAAAATATTGTTTGTGTCAGCATAATGCAAATCACTTGTGGAGTGAGGACACATTTTCCAAAGTATATAAAATAAAAACTATAATCTCTCATAGCAAAGGAAACCTGGATGGAATTTGATGTGAAATACAAATTGTCTCCAAGATGTGGATGATTATCTAAGGTAGCTTTGCAATAAATGCAGGCTTCATGTGGCATGTATAGGTCTCCAGAGTGGCTTTTGAATTATTGGGAAAGGTATTCAAAGGTTATATCACAAATCAACAAGTTCATATATCAGCAATCAACAATTCTCCTCCATACTTCTATGTTGGGATCCATGAATAGATAAGCTGCCACACTGAAGGCCATAATTAACTTGTGTTGACAAGGCAGATCAGAAGGAAAGCATTTTCATCATTTTTTTGCTGTGGGTTTTTTTGTGTGTAAAATGACATTTAATAATCATTTTAATTTAGTTGAAGCACTCTCTTTCAATAATGGGCATTAGATTCTTTCCTCACTCTTTCACCCAGTCTTCTTTTTGTAGTTTGATAAAGGTGAGAACAAAGAAGGATTCAAGATACACACAATAAGCTTTATTTCTCCAAGGACCTTGTATTTGATGGGTCTTTGTTTCCTTGACAACCATACATTCCACTGTTACAGGAAGTCACTTTGCACGGAGGGATTTGACCTCTCATATTCAGCTTTTAAACTTTCATTAAAAGTTGATTCTTTTAATATAGCAAACTAAATACCAGAAATAAGAAATTGATTTGCATACATATGAGTTTACTAATAATGTTATATTTCATTGACATTAAAAGAAAAATGGGAAAAAATAATGTTTTTATCCAAACAAAATAAGTTCAAAGAATTTGACCAAATTGTTTGGAAGTCTTCTTTATCCCTCTGCCAGAAAAAAAAAATACTGAAATGTCGACCACATTGATATCGACAATCCATTGCCACAGAAAAGGTGTAGGCATAGCCTTCCAGTTTTGTATATTATTTGCCTCATTCCTCATGATGAAAGGACACAACTCTTGATAGCAATAGCAGTTAGATTTATATACCGCTTCATAGGGCTTTCAGCCCTCTCTAAGCAGTTTACAGAGTCAGCATTGTTGAATATGTTTGAGGGAAAGACGCAGGAGCCATGGAATCAGAGAGTAAGATGTTTATTGCGAGATGACAAGCGATTCAAAACGTCCCTGCAACTGTCAGGGTATTTATACTCGAGCCCAAAGCAACTGTCAAATGACCAGCCAATCAGAGAGCTGGTAACAGGGAACATTTGCATATATAACAAGCAAATCGCCCCCAACAATCCGGGTCCTCATTTTACCCACCTCGGAAGGATGGAAGGATGAGTCAACCCTGAGCAGGTGAGATTTGAACAGCCAAACTGCAGAACTGCAGTCAGCTGAAGTAGCCTGCAGTGCTGCATTTAACCACTGCACCACCTCGGCTCAAATTTGGAATATAGTGATGCCTCACTATATTCCAAATAATGCAAATATAGTTTAGACAAATGTAAATCTCTTAAGACAACGCAGCACTTATGTGGATTTCAACCTAAAATTGTCAGATATGCCCAGAATGTAGAAGTTACTATAACAATTGCTAAGCTGCATTTCCAAAAGCAGGGCAAAGAAACTATTATTAATTAAATATAGTTTGAGGTGCTCACTATTCACAAAATACATTTTTTTTTGCTGTATTAACCTTGAAATCAAAATCAACTTTCAATTGGATGACAAAGTCAGAACATTCAAGCTTTGTATTCCAAAGTTCAGCTAAATATCTACTATCTGGTTCATCCAGTTCTTTCAATATCTTATGAAAATGGCTTATTGGCTTTGGGGCATGAATTGATTCATCCAGAATGTCTAATAGATGTGTACTTTAGAAGCAGCCAGAGCATCAAGACCAAACAAATAACACATGCTAAAGTTAAATAAACTGCCAAGAAGCACTCAGAGGTAAATCAATTTTGATTTTAAGGTCTATTTAAAAAAAAAACTTGCTTCATCAAAATTGGTTCAACGTAATAATGTTATTTTATCTTCCCCTCCCCCAAAGTAAGCAGTGGATCTATACAGATTGGCTCTCCTTTTTGCAGAAGTTTTGGTGATTTGACACCACAGAATTATTTATCTTGAGAAAGGTCAAGTCAGGTCTGAGCTGTCTTGATAAGGCACTTTGCTTTGATGCTAAGGACTTCTGTCCATGCACAAATTCAGAACACGGTGTTATCCAACAAAGTGAAGCATTGTTTAGAAGGAAGGCACTATTTTGCAAGTTTACTTCAAAGATGCACTTATCATAAAGCAAAGTGCCCCTCTCAAGACCTGCATAGAGCACAACCCATTCATAGTAATGACATTCAGAATGAACAATTACTGCATAAACAGCCGTAAAATTTGTCACCGGACAAATTCATTGTCTAGTTCGGATTCACACTGAAATTGGAGTTAATACAAAAAAGATGAAACTGATAGCTTCATACTAAGATGAATAGACAATTTTTCTGGTTCATGAACTGTGATATCATGGTGAATCTCTGAAGGTCAGGACTGATAATTTAAAGTCATTTTTTCCACTTTCCTTGAAGGGTAGGTAAGACTCATAGAGATCTTGCAGTCCACAAAGATCATCCCACCCTTAAAATTGCCCTCAACTCCCAATATCAAACAAAAATAGCACTACTAATAATTGACCATTCCCCACCTCAAAATTCACCAATATAATATTAAGATGTTTTGTGATCTGCAAATGAGGATCCAGGAGCCCTCACAACCCATGAATTTCAGTCAATCATTCCTATGAATGTAAGACTGAATTTCTTCTTCTTTTTGCAGATTCACAGAATTCTCTTTTGAAGGCAACCAGAATTAGAACTGGGTTTTTTCTGTTATTGTTGCAATAGTATAAAAACATGCTATTATTTGACTCAGAGTTTAGGATGATGGATATATAAATAATGGTCTCTTGTGACTAGCCAATAGACAGAGAAAGGAAGCAATAGGCCTTCTTCCATATTTGGGCATACCAGGACTTGTGACACTATATATATGTGTGTGTGTGTGTGTGTGTGTGTGTGTGTGTGTTTATTTGTGCTGATAAATAAATAAAGGGAGACTAGTATAGATCTATTTCAAGCTATTTAGCTTTCATCAGCTAGCCATACCCTTACTGGGATTTGAACCTGGGCTATATTGCATACTAGGCATACTAGGCAGAGATCTTAGCCATTAGGCCGCAGTCTCTTATATACATTTAGTGTCACAACCCCTGGTATGCCCAAATATGGGAGGAAGCTCACTGCTTCCATTCTCTGTCTATCGGCTCGTCACAAGAGATCATCCAGACAGAAACCCAATATTTTTACTGTTGCCTTTGTTACATTTGTGTTGTATTTGTGCTGATAAATAAATAAAGGGAGACTAGTATAGATCTATTTCAAGCTATTTAGCTCTCATCAGCTAGCCATACCCATACTGGGGTTCGAACCTGGGCTATATTACATATTAGGCAGATGTGTTAACCACTAAGCCACAGGCTATCCTCCTTTATCAGCTGAGCCAGGGAAATAGGTATGTAATTAGTGTCACACTAATTTGGGCATACCATGAGGATGCTGCAACGGTCACTAAGTGTGAAAATGGTCGCTAAGTGTGAAAAATGGTCATCAGTCACTTTTTTCAATGCCATTGTAACTTTGGTCACCATACCACCTTTCTTGCCACAGTTCTTAAGTGAATAACTGCAGCTGGTATTTTGTATTTTGGATAGAATCTTTTTTTAAATAGTCTAAGACAATTTAAAAAAAGAACCCACACAGAATAAATCGAAAGGGGGGGGTCCATTTTCTTGCTTTAACGTTTTAATATCTTCAATGAAAATACTGAGACAGAGATAGGGTTTAGACAGAGTGTCTTTTGTCTTGCCCCGGTTAGGATTTCTTAAGCAAATCCACTGGATTTTCAACATGAAGCCAGAAAATCGGGACTTTTTTAAAATGCCCCGGGACACGGGACAAATTGTTATAAATCGTGACTGTCCCACCATAATAGGGACTTCTGGTCACCTTACTTTCAATGTGTTTGCAGGGCATTTCTTGAAATTGGGATGAATATAGAAACAAGCTTAGGCACTACTCACAAAATTTAACAAACTTTCTACCTAAAGCTCTGCATATGCTATATAGAGAAACAATAAAGGTTTGGGGACATCTTAAAGAAAAACTCTTTTTCTTTACTGATTTGTCTTGGTTATGAGAATTGTATCTGCCATACAATTCTCAGAAATAAACATGGAATAGAAGTGGAATGTACAATACTTTTAAGAGACATCCTCTGGCAGTTAAGAAACATATCTGCTCTCAGAAAACAAAGTGTTGTTTCTTGTAGTGTTAAGGTTGGGGGATAGATCTGTTGTAAAATCACCTTTAAGGTACCAAAAATCCAGCTGCAGAGTTTCTTCAAAGTTGTTAAACATTCTCAGTTTCTTTGGCTCTAGGATATAAATATCCCTGCAATCTTGGATATTTAATTTTCAAGATACAAAAATGTAGTAAGCTAAACTGGCAGATTTACAATGAAATGTTAATGTGTCTTCCTACTCAGACCAAAAAAAAAGATATTTGTCCCTTCCCAAAACTTTTCCTAAAAAAGCCCTATCCAATGTTCAAAAACATTTCAAGCATTCTTAAGAAGTTCCATCCTATGTCAATATCACTTAGATAATGCCAAGACTCTTAGGAAGACACAAATGTTTTGTATGGTTGTACATTGCATGTATGATCGTACATATATTGCCGTTTGTGTGTTAACAGCCTACACTTTACATAGAAGCCAATGCATTACATCTGTATGAATAAAGTATTTTCTCCCTGAACACGGGGTGCTCTAATAGAACTGACCTCATTTGACTGATGTTACAGAAGATAGGCTTAACTGGGACTGTTTGTATGGTAACACAGTTGCCTGGTGATTTGCTAAAGACAGTTGCTGATGTACATGTGAGTGTCCTTATCTCTACCCCTTCCCTTTATCCCCTGTTTCTATACTGGCAACATCTAAATGTATATATAGAAAAAAATGTATATTTATAAATCTAGAATTCAATTTACCTGTAAATACATAACGAGAATCCAAAGTGGATTAGAAACTAAAGGGGATAAATTTCTGGTTTGCATAAAATAATCAAACGTCACTATAAATATGTATTTTAAGCATCAAAAGCTTAACTAATCCAAGTCACTGTTTTTGAACAGCTATAATGACATTAATGTAACTCTCGCCTCTTGCATCACTGTAGATCTGCCTTTGATTGCTTTGGTTCTAAGTAGGTGTTGTGGGAATGAAGCCATTGTGGTTTATATTAGGTAATGAAAACTTTTTGAGTCTCATACTTGCCATTTCATTTTTCCCACAGTCTCAGAGCAGTTGGAGAGCCAAAACTGTTGCTGTTTTGGAAAGGAGACTGGAATACACCTATTTTATCACTTATTTGTAATACTTGAGGGGAAAGCATGTCTCCAAATATCTACGGAAAGGAAGTGATATACATCACCAAAAAGTAATTACATTTATTTCAAAGAAAATTCTAGAAAATAGTTTTTCACCCAGTAAAAGAGATAGAAAACTCTCAGCAGTTTCCACAAGAATATGTCTCCTGACAAAACTTCAGCTCAATTTTGTTTTCAGAGGCTAGATAACAAGTGTAATTTGAAGCTCTCTCAAGGAGTAGTAGCAACTGGCAAGTTCTAATACCTCACAAATCTTGGCAGCCTTGAAGGATTTTGAAAGATTCCTTAATCCATTTCAGCTCCTTTCTTTTATGCACTGTCAAAACCAGACACCACCCAAGTACATTCTTTAAAAATAAAGAATGAAAACAGATTTAATGCTTTGTATAAAATAAGAGTATATTTGAATTCCAAAGGTCAAATGATATAAACGTATAGATGCTACTCAATTTTTCTTTCTCTTGCTTAAACTGATAATATTTGGTAGTGTTTCTCCACCTCAGTTTCTTTAAGGTATGTGGACCACAACTCCCTGAATTCCGCAACCAGAAAGCAGAATTTTGGGTGCTTAAGTTCACACATTTTAACATTGCTGAGGTGGAGAAAAACTGCAACAGAAAGTCACAGCTTCAAAGAGACATAATAGCTCTGCTCTTCAGCCTCTCTCTCTCTTTCCAACTGTTCCAATGATCTTTTGCTGGAAGATGATATGGTGTCATGTCACATTAAAAGTGAGTAGATATGAAAATACAAACTCTAATGCTCCTTTACTTCCTTGAATCATTATTAGCTTTGGCAATTAAAGCAACATTTTGTAGGCTATTTATACAGGGATTTTTAGGGCCCTTCTGAAATCTAATCTAGATGAGTTTTATAAAGAAGAAAACGGTCTGGCCTGTATAAGTGGCCACCGCTTGGACTTCAGAAACCATTAAAAATAAAATGATGCATCTGCATGTTTCTTTAAGTGCAACTTTTCATTGGGTTGTATTATATATTTGCCCTACAAAACTTGCAGTCTTAACAGGCTATTTACACAAAATGATTTGTAGCATTATCCAGCTACCCTGCCCACATTAATACTATTTCCCCCATAGTGATTTTTGAATGTCACTATAAATCAATGGTCTGTATAGCCTCATTAACAAATTTAGACTCTTGAGAGGCGGGGCTGATGTCGCTACAACACAACAATGCAATCTTGGAGCTCCAGGATTTCTGTTGCTATTTCTGTTGCTGGATGGTTCTTTTGGACCTAAACCATCCCGAAGAGACGGTGATAGAGAAGAGCATGTCCTGCTGATCTCAGGGACATCCTGATCGATCTAGGAGAAAGCTCTTTTTGCCAGCTACAAGAGAAGCAGCCATTTTTAAGCTGCATAAGATTGGGACAGACAGATGGAAGCTCAGCAGGAGAGAGAGTGTGTCGGAATTGGTGAGATAAATTTTACTTTTAGAGAACACCCAAAAAGATTTAGAGTAAAGTTAAAATTGAAGACAGAAGTGGCAGATTAGCCTGAATTAAGACTATTGTGTTATCTTTTTTCCTTTAATTTTGTTTCCTTTTTATGGATGAAATTTCCACAAATGCCTCTTACTGTTTAAATTGGATTGGTCTCTTTTACCCTTCTATTTTTTTCTTCTTTTTGTATTTGTGGATTAAGGATTCCTTTCTTATCTTTTCTTCATGCACGGCAGGGTTGTCCTTTTTAACCATTTGTTTCTTAATGCAAAGAAAGCTTAAAGAGAGAGCTAAAAGCAGAGGAAAAAGAAATAACACTGCCATCTAGAGGCTGGAAACTTGGAAATATTGTGTGTGTGTGTGTGTGTGTGTGTGTGTGTGTGTGTGTGTGATGTATACCTCATACTTCAAGGCTTCAGAATTTGTTTATTGAAAGAATAGTGGGAAGAGTACAGTTTGTTTACACAGGTGCTCTTCTGGAGTATTATCAGTAGCTGGACTGCAGTACAGAGAAAGCCTTGACTTGAAATATTATAGTGAATTTATTTGAAACCTAGTAAAAGGCCTTGGACGTCCTAGTGGTAGTGTTTACAACCTGTAGAAATGGCATTATGAAGAAGAAGAGGAAATAACTTTGCAAAAAATTATGCTAGAGATTCAAAAAGTCCTAATAAGCACAGAAAGAATTGAAAATAATTTGGGAGTTATAGAACAAAGAACAGAAAGAATGGAGGGAAGCGCTGATGATATTGATGAAACAATGATGAAACTTGAAGATAGACCTCAAAACATTCCAGAGAAATATGAACACAGTGACAAGAAAATTGTTGATACTGACAGCAAACCGAGAGTGGAGGGAAATGATACATATGGAATACTGAAAGGAGAGGTAGACGAACTGATCTCCATCTCATGCTTCAAAACATAGATGAAGAAAGAGGAGAAAATTTGGCAGAAACAATGAGAATATATTTGGCAGAAGCACCAGTGATAACCAAAGGCAAGCTGATGAAAGGAACAGATGGAGGGTTTCGAGTCTTTACAAAATATGCAATGAACAACAAGTTGCCAAGAGAAGTTTACATAAGACTTATTTATCAGCACAAATGCAACACACACACACACACACACACACACACACACATATAGAGCCGAGGTGGCGCAGTGGTTAAATGCAGCACTGCAGGCTACTGCTAGATCAGCAGTTCAGCGGTTCAAATCTCACCGGCTCAGGGTTGACTCAGCCTTCCATCCTTCCGAGGTGGGTAAAATGAGGACCCGGATTGTTGGGGGCAATATGCTGACTCTCTGTAAACCGCTTAGAGAGGGCTGAAAGCCCTATGAAGCGGTATATAAGTCTACTGCTATTGCTATTGCTATACGCAATGGAATGTGCAAAAATGAGTATGTTGACCTATCAAATTAGAAAACAAAAAGATAAACAATTTTATAGGACATGGGTGTCAGCATTCCAAATATCATCCAAAACTAAATCAGAGTTCAAGGCAAATCTCTTCAAAAAGTTCCAATTTATTAATAGAGACATGTTGGCACATCTATAGCAAACCTGAATCTGAACTTCCTAGGGTTTCCATCCAGTTGAAAGTTCATGATCTTGTCCCCACACCCACAAGTTAATCACATGGTCCAATCTTCCTCTGCCATGCTGGCATCTCTACCCATCTAGTTCCGGTCAGGTGCAGAGGTAGGGGGACAAAAGATGACCTTGGGCTTCTAGAAAGGAATGTTCTATTTTGACAACAACACATTCTACAATTCTACTCCTTACTATTCCCCCTCCCAATTCCCCACTAATGAAACAGCATAATAAAGACATAAAGAGAGAGTGTGGCAGGCCAAAGATTCTTAAAGGAACTGCTGCAGACCTGACAATGGGATCTATTTAATTAGTGGTTCGATGATGATGATGATGATGATGATGATGATGATGATGATGATAATAATAATGATTGAAAATTTATTAGAGAATGTTACCAACACCAAATAAGAGTATGATTTAAAATAGGATTTTAAAAAATACTTATTATTGGATATGTTGAAGATGATGTAACAAATTATTATAATATAAATGAACCCATATTTAGAATACCTTGTTTAAAATGAAAAAAATAATAGTGACAGTCAAACAATGAAGTACTATAATAATAATGTATACAATATACTTGATTGACAAAAAGTGACTTTATATAAAATTTAAGGGATGACTACGGAAAGGATGCACAAAAACCTTGTAACCAATCGACAACACTGTACAGAATTGAAGATGTTTTAACATTAAACAAAAACAAAACAAAAAAACAAAAACAAATTTAGACATGTCAAGTGGTAAATCTTATTAATACATGTTTTGATTCTCATCTCTGGCAATTAACATTATAGAATTTTAAAAAAATGTTCCATAACAAAACTCTGTGGAGATTATTTAATGTTGGAATATAATCACATGTTTCAGCTGTGAAAAGCTGTTAGTAAAATGGGTAAAAAAAGCTACTTTTCCTCCATGCAATTAATAAATGAAGAGAGCTGCTGTTTAAACCATCAGCATCTTTCTTATGCTCAATTATAATTCAAGAGTATTTTCTTTAAAAAAATAATTTTATGTAAGTTTCTAGTAAACATAGTAAAAGCTAATACAAACTAAACAAATGAAAAAGAAAATTTAAAAATATGTTCAGAAGATGCAGGGAAAGAAAAGAGACAAGTAGAAAAGAAAAGAAACAAAGACTATGATAAAGAAGTGCCTTCCAACCTTTATCACCTCAGATATCAGCTAATATAATAGCTTTTCACCCACTTTTAAAATTACATAAAAATCTTCTCTCCAGAACCTAATTTTTATCTACTCTATATACAACATGCATCTTTTCAGACTTGGTTTAGCAAATAATCCATTGTCCATTTTCAAACAAATAATTCAGTTCCTGGTTAAATAGTCCAATTTTATATCCTTCTTTTGCTCTGCATGATCTTCACATTTAAATCATACATATGTCATCATAGTATTTGATTTTCATCACTCTCTGGAATTTAAAAGAAATAACCTAAAGTTTTCATGAGCCTTCTTTGTAAATTCCGTAAAGAGTTATCATCCAGGATTCCTTGTTGCAGCTCCATTTTCTTGATTTGTCTTTTGTATTCCCATTTTGGTAACCTCATTTCATTGCCTTCAATTCTATTACGTCTGACTCAGGTAAGGGTTGTTTTCTCAGCATCTTCCAGAAGTTGTGTATCCTTTCTCAGATATTAGTTATGAAAATCTCAGCCCATGTTTTAAAGGGAGTCTTTGAAACAAGTAAAAGTTATTGCTGGCTTAGCCATTTAACTTTATTCTGTGAGGTCCTATTTGTTGTTGTCATGTCCAACCCATCACGATCCCATGGACAATGTTCCTCCAGGCCTTCCTGGCCTCTACCATCCTCTGGAGTCCATTTAAGCTCTCACCTACTGCTTCAATAACTCCATCCACCACCTCATTCTCTGCCATCTCATTCTCTGTCATCCCCTTCTTCTTTTGCCCTCAGTCTTTCCCAGCATTAGGCTCTTCTCCAGTGAGTTCTTCCTTCTCGTTAGGTGGCCAAAGTATTTGAGTTTCATCTTCAGAATCTGACCTTCTAAAGAGCAGTCAAGGTTGATTCCTCTAGGACTGACCCGTTTGATTGCCTTGCAGTCCAAAGGTCTAGTAGGAGTCTTCTCCAGCACCATAGTTCAAAGGTCTCAATTCTTTCCATTTCCATTTGCAACTTTTATCAAGCTTCATTTCCTAACATGGGTTTAGCTCCATTTCAGTTGTTTTTCCACAGGTAAATAATTTGTTTAATGATATATCCCATGTTTTTCAAATCATAAAACAAACAATAACCAATATTCCAAACTTCTTTGGTGTCGTGGCCACTTAAAACTTTTAAAATCAAACTCTCTTGTTGTGATTTTAGTCAGTTGTATATCTTTAAATTCAAAGAAAAATTATCTTCTCCAAAACTCACCAAACTCACCTGTCAAATTTAGCTTATTGTTTGAAAAGTATCTAATAGCCATAAAGTAGTTAAACTGAATGTTTATGAAAGAGATTAAAAAGGAAGTTCAGCTGTCTTAGTGTTCTTATGAAATTATCCACTGTTGCTGAGAGCAGAGGTAGTGTTTCCCGCAACTCCTGACACCAAAACCATGGGAGACAGCTTTTTAAGAGTTTCCTTGCAAAGAGCTACTATTCAAAGTATTAGTAGGCAATCTCCTGTTCTCTCCCTTCCCGCTAGAGATTCCAAAGGACCAGTGTTATGTATTGTATACAGTGTATATAGTTGTCAGTTGAAGTTCTCAGTCTGGTCCTCAGCTGGAGTGGGAAGATACTCTCTTCTGATTGGTTGTTTGGATAAGCAGTTTCCTATAAAAGGGAGCTGTGTCAGCCAGGGAGTTCAGTTGCCTCACAGGCAGTAAATGAAAAGCTGTTAGAAGCCACTCAGGCCTCGCCTCCTTTCATCGCCCAGAACTTAACAACCAGTGTACTTGCTGGTCCTTTGTTCTTCACAGTGGTTCTCATCTCCACTATTCAGAGATGTCTTCAATCAGCCGCTACTCACATTGAATTCTCATTACTAAATAGTAATTGATGAAGTTTCCCTATGAAAAAAGTTATAATTGCTTAGGTCAGTGTATTCAAAATCAGTATTAGATGTCATGGAGCAAACATGGGGATGGATCCCCCAAACTAGGATCATTTTGGAAACAGAATCAGAAGTGTCAATAACAGGGTTTCTTAAACTTGACGACTTGAAGATGTGTGGATTTCACCTCCCATAAATACTGGCTAGGGAATTTTGGATGTTGAGTTGTCACATCTTCAAGTGACTGAGGTTGAGAACACTGTCCTGTAGGATTTCAAGCTTTTTTCAAAATAATGAAAGCCCCAATTTCACTCTTAGAATACAAGCTCTGTTCATTTTGTGTACCTCTGTGATATTATATATACCAATATGAACAGGTTTTGCAGCATCATGCTTCTTTCATCATTTGCTTCTCATTGCCCATCCATCCCATACAGTGGTGGGTTTCAAAATTTTTAGAACCTCTTCTGTAGGTGTGGCCTACTTTGTGCGAGTGGCTTGCCAGTCATGTGACTGGGTTGGGAGTGGCCAACTTGTAAAATGTGGTGAAACTCACTTAACAACATTCTTGCTTAGCAACAAAATGTTGGCTCAGAAACTCTGGCATTTGAAGCATGCAAGTCTTAAAGCTGTCAAGTTACAAGACCCTTGCGCCCCTAACCCTTTAGAAAAAAAACCCAGGGGTGTTCAAACTTTACAGCTTTAAGACTTTTGGACTTCAGCTCCCAGAATTCCTCCTCCAGTCATGTTGGCTCAGGAACTCTGGCATTGAAGTGTGCAAGTTTTAAAGCTGTCAAGTTACAAGACCCTTGCACCCTAACCCGTTAGAAAAAAAACCACCAGGGGGTGTTCAAACTTGACAGCTTTAAGACTTGTGGACTTCAACTCCTAGAATTCCTCCTCTCACTCTTAATCTTGATGATATGCTGGACGGGCGGGGGGAAAGAGCTGGAACTGGTTCTAATGGCACCTGTAGGTTTGTGAAACCTCTTCTATAAAAGAGGTTAGATCTGGCAGCCCACCCCTGATCCCATAGAAACCTCCCTCTGAACAGAATGCTAGACTAGGTAGAAATTTATTTTTTAAAAAAGGCCTCCATCCTTATAAATTTTTGTGAGTTTTTTTGTTGTTGTTCATTGAGTTCTCAATACAATAAGAAATGTTGGGCTTGCATATCTCTGAAATACATCATGGAAACATAACACTGCATGTTAGGACCATCTTTTGTAGACCTATTGATCACCATATGATGCACCAACACATCTTGGTGAGCTTAGCAAACAAGTTATTTCCATTTCTGTAATGGAATAGAGAGCACAGTATTAAAATTTAATGTATTTGGTCATGCAGATAGGGTAGGCTCAGGAACTGTAAATTAATTTTTAATCACCTTTAGTTTGAATTACAAAAATATTAATTAAAGTTCACTGGACCAGGTTCTGTCCTCCTTATGCATCTGAGAAATTACCAAGTTAAAAGCTATGCCTGTGAATCAACCAGTTAATATGTAAAAACCTGACTTGGCTTCTTTTGCCTTTATCGCTAAGTCTCTTTAGGAAATATTATCAGTATATTCAAATAATGAAAAATAATATTCACTTTAGCTAAAGATTTGCTGGATATTTTAGCGCTAGTGTCAGTGTTCTAAGTATCATGCAGAATGAAATCAGAGTCCAAGGCAAAACGATCCTTAAAGTTCCAATTTAATAAGTCAGATATCTTGGCACATCTGTGGACCCAATTCTGGAAGTTACATAGGATTCCCATCCAGTTGAAAGTTCATGATCTTGTCCCCACACCCACAAATCCATCACATGGTCCAATCTTCTTCTTCCACGCTGGCATTTCCACCCAGCTGGTTCCGGTCAGGTGCAGAGGTGCGGAGACAAAACATGACCTTGGGCTTCTAGAAAAGAATGACAACACATATCACAATTCTACCCCTTTCTATTCCCAACTACTACACTAATGAAACAGCATAATGAAATAAGAGTGTGGCAGGCCAAAGATCCTAAAAGGAATATAACTGCAGGTCTTACAGCTAGCAAAATTCAAGCAGATCACAAAATGGTAGATTGGAAACTTTAAAAAAAATTAAGGAAGCTGGACGTCTTTCTTTTGAAACTTCTTTTTAATTTTTTTTTTTAAATCAAGAATGACTCATCCTCATTCCAGCAAATATTCTACTTCTAGGCAGTTAAGCCTCCTTCAAATGCTCACACAGATGCTATATTTAAAGAAAATGGGTTGTAACTAAGCAAAGTTATTAATCACTTTATTGAATACAAGCAATTGTATTCATTATAATAAGGGTAATTTTACCATTTTTTTTGCCTTGAAAGAATTAAGATAGATATACGCTTCAGTGGATAGTAACTAATGCTTAAATCCAATCTTGCATTTGCCATATAACTTCAAACTTTTCAAAAGAATGCTTAGAAGTGCATAACTATTTAATTCCAGTTATTTCAATAATACATAGTTATAACATTTTCTCTATCACTGACCACATATAAATATTATTTTGTTTCGACCCAGAGCAATCCTCTATGAAGCATTCGTTAGGTTATCCCTGTGTATTTTATATTACATCAAGTGCAGTTCAACAAAGCATTGAAAAATAATCTCCTTTTCTTCAACATTTTAGGAAAGGCTGCAAAAGGTGATGAAGTGCATCCTTTATTCAATTAATTCCTTGAACTGACATGTGCCCTGGCAGAAAGAATGCAAATTTCAGACTAGGAATAAAACTATGATGTCAGGGATGCTTTTTATCTGAGGATTGCAGTGCCTTGGGTTTTTTATCCTTAAAGAAGTCACCTGGTCAAATCTTCTCTCTCTAAGGCCTTGATGGGTAATATTTGACACCAACAGCATGATTCACTCTTTTAAGTCTCTGGATCAGGGGTGGGTTGCTGCCAGCATTACTGCCGGTTCGATGCATGTGCAATTTTGGGCGTGTGCACAGTTGCCCATAAATAGGCCTGTGCATGCGCAGAACATTAAAAACTGGGGAAAAAAACATGCCACGCCAACTAAGGAACCAGTTCGGAGGCATAGCAGGCTTGGGTCGCTGCTGGTTCCAGTGACCCAGGCTGGCAAACCACTACCGGTTTGGCCAAACCAGTCTGAACTGGTAGGAACCCACCTTGCTCTGGATGTCCTAAAGAGGGCATTTGATGTTGTGGTGATATTCCTGAAAGGGGAGAGAGGGATCAGGAAAGAGGAAACTGCTTTTACTTTCTCCCAACTCTGGAAAAAAATGTCTATATTCTCATTTGAGGGCACATTTTCAGCTGTTTGTTTTTAAACAGGATTTTAAATATGGAGATAGGAGAAATCTGCCTTCCAGTGGCTTCCTGCTCTTCTCATTTCCTTTCAACAGATTTTCAAAATGTGGACCAAATCATTCTCCCACTGAAATCTGGGTCCAAAGCTTTCATTTTGGGGGGGCAACCTATCAATTCATTCCAAATTTCTCCAATTGCCCATTAATATTTCTGCTAGGAAAGTACAAACAAAATGTCAATAAGCATATGACAATAATCCCACTTGATATGCAGATAGAGTAAATATGGCCTGAGTGTTACATAGGGGTCCTCATTTGGGCAGAAAAATGTAGAAAAATCACATTGGGAAGGGGGGGAAGTGTTGAAGTTTTCTATATCCCTTTGGTATCTAAGAGCATCTGGATTTTTACAGGCCAGATATGGTGACCCTGGTATAGCCAGTGTTTGACACAATGGAAAGTATGTCCTATTAGCAAGTCCTGTTATTTATATTACATTTTTGGCTGCCATATTACTACAAATGAAAGGATGGAAAAGAGGGCAGGCACTGCAAACTAGGAAAAGAAAGAAACATGTCCCAAATGCTAGTGAGAATAAATATTGTTAATAGGGCAACACAATCAGATGTGGGTTGCAAAATTCCAGACAACCACTAAATGGCAGCAGGTGGATAAAATGGTTTATAACTCTAATAGTCCTCTACATTTTTGAAGGCCAAATCTGTATTTGAACACATAACAGTCTGACCTTGTGATTACTTTGTCCCAACCCAATCCCATTTACTGCAATCATACCACATTCCCAATCATAAACTAAACGCACAGGCTAGGCTTGACAACCTTCTAATCTAAAATGTAGTTGGCTAGTTTATGGCTTAGTGTGTCAGGTGAACTCATTCTTTCTCTTTTCCTTAGAGGACCAATTACATGGGGTTTGGACATTGTCCAATGACTGATTCAATCTGCCAAACTGCTGGCAGCCGGTGATCAGCCAAAGTAGCCTTCAGTACAGCCCTCTAACCACTGCACCACTGCAGCTCATTAAATAACAACAAAAAAGCTGATGCACTTTCCTAGAACTAGAGAATATATAAGAAGACTAATTGAATTTGCTCCTTTGGGAGCTGAGGAATTAATAGGGCTTCTATAAAGCCAGTGGATGGTCCTGCTTCCACTCTCTTTCTCAAAAGGACAGCTTCCCATAGAAGAATGTGTGAAGAGAAATTACAATCATAGATCAAATTGAAGATCAACTTGGTTCAATGTTCTGTTTCCACAGTGCTTAATGGAAGTTCAAAGCAGGATTTGAATCATCCTTTATTCAGAGATACTCTTGTTTTTGTTACTGGGTAATATAATTCTCATTAACAAGCACAACTTCCAGCAATTTGTCTAATAAGGAACCCACTACAAACAAAAACAAAACGTATGAATCAACCCATCATTTGATCAAAATCACATATACGTATTCATTAATATATTCCAAGTTCCATGTTGTTCTACAGTTTTTCAAATAAAAACAAGGAAGTCTGTATGTATCTGTTCTCCTGCACAACTTTTCCTGACAGAGCTGCATGTATCTTAAATGCAATCTTTCCTAATTTACTTTCATTTGTATTATGGTTGCATGCAATGCTTTAAAGAAGAATTTTGACTCAGTGAAACTTCAATCAAAATACCCTTTCAGGCAAAAGTACCAAACCTAAGCAATGCTTCTCTTTGAAGTGCCATATTTCAATCCAGATGCTACCAAAGGGCAATCTCCCTCCCTCCCTCCCTCCCTCTTTTTCTCTCTCTCTGCCTGTCTCTCTTTCTGTCTGTGTCTCTCTCTCTCCTTGAATGCACCGGACTCCATTCAACTAAAGCAGGTTGATTACCAAACTAAGCTGACCTACCCCAACCTGGAAAATTCTATTGGTCCACTGCCTTGAATTGCAATAACATTTAGACTTATATACCACTTCACAGTGCTTTACAGCCCTCTCTAATCAGTTTACATAATCAGCCTATTGCCCCCAATAATCCATTTTACTCACCTTGGAAGGATGGAAGGCTAAATCAACCTTGAGCCTGGTGAGGTTCGAACTGCCAAATTGCAGTCAGCAGAAGTAAGCTGCAGTACTGCATTCTAACCACTGCAGCTCTTGAATCAATGCCCGTGACCATCTGGATGAAGATAGGACCTTAGAATGGACACAGCTGTTTTGGGTATGTCTGATTTGCATACATATTTTCTCATCAATATCTGTACTTGCATTCTGAATGTATTTTTTACTAATCCCAAAATATTTCAAGATGGTTACCGGGATTAAGCACGTCTCTCCTTATTTGTGGCCCAATGGAGCATCAGAGTATTTTTGTAGAAGAGAAATGCACAGATTTCTCCAATATTCCTACTTCAAAATGTTTTCCACTGAGTAGCAATATATTTCAAATGCAATTAAAGGAGATCATTTAGCACATTATCAGTGATAAATGAGACCTTTGGATTACAAATGACTTTGTGAGAACAATTGGGCTTTGTAGGATGTTGATTAGGAAGCAGTTGTATAATTAAGGTTTATGCAGGTCCCCTTTAGGTTGAAGTCTCATCTTAAAAGTTTCAATTATCACATTAATTAATATGAAGCTATTTCAGTGATTCTCATCACCAAGGGTAGAAAGAAACTAAAATAGTCAATTTCAAAGTCTAACCTAGCAAGAAGGGAGGGGGGGAAAGCTATTTATTTTGGCCAAGGCTGAAACAAAACAAAAGACTCTGGAAGACAGAGTTTGAAATTAGAGGCATATCTGAAAAATTTCTCCAATGTGTGTTTTTGTCATACCATACCTCAATAGTTCACCCTAGAAATTTTGAGTTTCTTTCTTTCTTTCTTTTTCTTTCTTTCTCTTTTCTTTCTTCTTTCTTTTTCTTTTTCTTTTTTCCTTTCTTCTTTCTCTTTCTTCTTTTCTTTCTTTCTCTTCTCTTTCTTTCTTTCTCTTCTCTTCTCTCCTTTCTCTCTTTCTCTCTTTCTCTCTTTCTCTCTCTCTCTCTCTCTCCCTCTCTGCTACTTAATTCTAATAAATAGAATTTCTTGCTTTTTTTGGTAATTATTAGCTGCTGAGCTAAAGTAAAAGAAACATAATTCATCACCTGTTGAGATTCAGCATGCTTTATTAATGTGGCCATGTTTGCATAGGCTGTAAATAGAGAACTGCTGCACAGATTCTCTGTGTGTGCTTTTTTTTTTTTTTTTTTTTTAAGAAAAAGGCCACAATTCCCCCCCTCCTCTTGGGCAGGACTACCAATGCCTGTCAAGCAGATATTAATCAGACTAAACTTTTAGATGTGTATGCCACAAGCACATACATTTACCACTGCATTCCCCGAGAGGACAGATGAGTAATTCTTCTGCACTATTTTTTTAATTAAAAAAAATCTTCCAAGGGCTGTAGAATTATGATACTGATATCACCAGAAGGGGCGAAATCATTTTTTTTTTTACAATTCATTTTTAAAACAATTACATATTTGGGTTTAGCCTATCAGAGATGAACCACATGATTTTGCTTCTTGCTGCAGTCAAAATAAAAGCCCTTAAGAAGTTATGACAATGAATGTTGGCATGTTGCTGCTAAATGTCAGTTACATGATTGAAAAGAGAGCTTGTGGACATCAAGCAGCTTTATGGTCTGCTCAAGCTTTTTGGGAGGGGAAGACCTCTTGCACTGTGTTTATGCTGGTCACTATACCAGTGTTCTCAACCTTGGCAACTTGAAGATGTCTGGACTTCAACTCCCAGAATTCCCCCGCCGCGAATGCTGGCTGGGGAATTCTGGGAGTTGACAGTCCAGACATCTTCATTGCCAAGGTTGAGAACACTGCACTATACAGTAACTAAAAAGGATGAGATTTTCTTCTGAGTAGATGTGAATAGGGTTTGAGGTCATGTCACTTGCCAAATATTTCTCACTGGCTTGGCATAATTAGAATACTGTTGGAAGAAATGTCCTTCTGGGTTCAGTTCCAAGTGGAGAAAAAGACACTGAAACATGGGAGGCTGCTTGGAAAGATGGTTTAATGGTGGACATGATCACATGGCTTGACTCCTGAACAGAAAAGGGGGACCAATGCTTCCAGATGTTGGGTGAAGAAGAAAAGAGACGCAGATGCTGAAAGTTCTGGTTTTATGCCCTCTCTGGCCTTTTGAACTTGAGCTTGTATTCTGATTGGTTGTCAAAACTCCCATGGGGCTATGCAGGAGCACCTCTGTAGGCTGTGAGTCCATGTTTAGTTGAGCATTGCTTCTTTCCCAGGGTGCCCTGTGATGAGATGGGTAAAGGGCTAATAGTATCATGCCTTAATCCCATCACCCTGGAGCTGAAGGGGGAGATCTTTGTTATGTAGAATAGACTGGCCCAGGCCCATTGAGAAAGATGGGGGCTATTAAGAGTGAGTCTGCTCCCTTCCTAAAAACATGTTTCTCCATTTCTGATCCATGGAAATATAATATTCTGCCTTTTCAATATTTCCCAGGATATTTCATTTTTCTAGGAGGGGGGCGGGTTTTAACTTCCTACAATACAATTTCAGAAAACATTCATTCCATTAGTCAACATTACAGAGATATTAGTACAAGTGTGTCTGCAAGGAAGATCAACAGCATGAAGACAGGGACCACAACTGTGAAATCAAAACATGACACCTTTGTTTTGTGTGACAGAAAAAAGGGGCAGCAGTTAATGGTGGAACATCTCCCACATACTACAGATGGCCATGCTTCAATCAAAGATACTCAGGTTCTGATCACATGGCTTGTTGACATTAAGCATTTATACCAACTCCATATCTGTCTGTCAGTGAGACTGCAATTCCTCGGAATCTGTAATAACAAGTGACCCATGAGGAGATGTTGACTGCAAACCAAGTTATTGCCCCCCCCTTATTTTAAACTGCTCAACTGTCAAGAGTTCCTTTCTTATTTTACTGTTCTCAGGATTCTCTAAGCATTTTGGCTGCTTTCCTTTGAAGGAAGGGGTGATTTAACCTTTTACTTACACTCTAACTGAACAACAAGCTGTCATCTCTTTCTGGAACCCTCCTCAATTCTTTATTGGGTGTCACCTTAAGCCCAGGATCTGAGCATTTAAGATCTCTCTGCTGCAGTTATAGAAACTGATAGTCCATTATAAGTTTCATTTGTCAGTTTGAATGGAGCTGGGAATTGTTTTATGGGGCAGATTTCAAGTTCTTTCAACTACTTCAGAGGACAAGAGTAAATAATTTATTTTATTCTTGTCTACAGCAGTGTGGTTCCTCATCTTTGTATCCCAGGCCTCACCAAAATAGAATAAAAAGCCCATGTTTCCAAGAAAAACAATGTTTGCAGG
Source organism: Thamnophis elegans (assembly GCF_009769535.1). Taxonomy (NCBI): domain Eukaryota; kingdom Metazoa; phylum Chordata; class Lepidosauria; order Squamata; family Natricidae; genus Thamnophis; species Thamnophis elegans. The sequence goes on from NC_045547.1 coordinate 27,481,373, forward strand.
CAATAGCATAACACATTGCAGATACATACCCACATACACCTATATATGCACAGAGCTGCAGCTATAAATAATGAGAATAAACTGGAGCTGAAATAATGCTTGCTTCCTTGGAAATTGTCTTCTCCAAACCCAAACCAAATATACATTCAAATAATGAGACAAAAGAAAGGACAACAAAACATATTTTATGTTTGGCTCCTAAATTCAAAAGTTTTCAGAACTGCTGCTCTAATATTGGATTGGGAGAAATGCTGCCCTTATTTTCCAGATGGGAAGAGTTCCTTCATCATGTCTTCCCAGGGAATTAATTAAGGTATAGGAAATCAGAATGTCTCATAGCATTTTAAATATCATTACAGTATGCCTGTTGCCACAGCATGCTTAAACCAGTCAGCCACTAACCTAGTCAAATTCCTTCATTAGCGTTCCTGGAAATGCAGAATCATATTAAGTCAACATCATCAAATGTTATCCATTTTCCCCAGAAAGTGCTTAATGTCCCATATGCCCTTCTATTCAGTATGGCTTCATATTAATAGGCCATTTAGGGAGGAAGGATGTCTATTAAATCTGAATGTCCATTACATCTGAAAGTTATTTTCCTTCTTCTATTATTTTCTGCCCCAAGGCTGTGGAGAGGAGGGTGGGGGAAACTACTACTTCTTTTTTTAACAAAAGGGCACTATGACAGTCCTTTAAAGACATCAGTCTACCTTATCAGTCACTCTTATAATTTAACTGCTTCTGCACCAGCATCCCACTCACCCACCTTCCTATAGCTTTCCTTGTCTTAATTTCATGGCCACTCACTGCCACCCAATTCCAGGCTTTTCTCATCCTCCATCTCCGCCTTTAGCAGGAACCCAAACATTTGATTATGTTATTGACTCTTGGTAACACATAGATTTTCTCCATGATGATCTATACCTAACTTGCTCTTCAGATCTCACTGAGTCAGTCTGTTTTGCTGATGATCATCCTCCTTTTATCTTTCTTCTCACCTTTCCTAGCATTACAGTCTTCTCTAGAGAGCCAAATCTTTGCATAGCGTATCTGATGTAAGATAATTCGAACCTGGTTGTTTGTGCCTCAAGTGAAAACTCTGATTTCTCCAATGATCCATTTGTTTACTTAGCTGTCCATTATATTTTCAGCAGTGAATTTATTTATATTTATCCACATGTTCCTACTGATCTTTCTGATCCTCTTAGCACCTTTCTACTCTTATGAAGCAGTCACAGAAGCAGACATACTCACTAAAGAAAGGAACAGTTTCAGATTCCTTTCTCAACTAATGGGAAAGTTTGCTAATTCAAAATGTTGACCAGGGAAAATTTGCCTCTTCCCCATTTCTTTATTTTGGTTGCGTGAATTTATATGATTTTTTTATTTAATGCCTCAGAAAGTTAATGAAGAAAGATTTCACCTATCTAAAAGGTTCTACTGGATTACTATTATTTTATTTAAAAAAACAAGCTATAATCCTGCTGAAACACTAAGAAGAGTTTGGAAAACTTTCTGAGGTCAATTAGATGCAAACTATATGGATTGCCAAAAAGACATGTAATGGATTAGCAGTATAGCTAATGGAACACATGCTTTCCCTTTTGTAAAAATACATGATAATAGATTAATAATAATAACCAGATAATAAAGAGAAGACAGAAAGAGATAGCAAAGAAGCTGAAAAAGCAGTGGATACTTCTGTAAAGAAGCTGAAGAAATACTGGATACCTAGTTAACAGGTGCAAGAAGATTGCACAGGCTGACTACAAATAACAGCATGACAAATAGTAACAATGATGCATCAGAAAAGCTGCAAGAAATACCACTTTCCTGCAAGCAAGAACTAGTGAAGCCGCAAAATAGACAAAGTAATTGAAAATGAAGAAGCTAAATTTGTCTGGAACTTTAGAATTCAAGCAGACAAGCACCTGCCACATAACATCTCAGAGTTAATAATTGTCAATAAGAAAGACAAAAACTGTAGGCACTGAACATGGCTGTATCTGGAGACAGCAAATAAAAGAGAGAGAAAATGGGAGGAAAATCACAAAATATAAAGCCCTCAAAATAGAAGTAAAATGACGGTGACAGAAGAAAGCAAAGATAATAACAATAACGATAGATATCTTGTGTGCAATTGCAAAACACATGGAACACCACTTGAACACTATTGGCATTGACAAAGCTCACTATCAGTAAATTGCAAAAGGCAGCTTTACTTGAAACAGCTTACATACTTCGAACACCACTATATATAATTATATATATATATAATATATATATATGTGTGTGTGTGTGTGTGTGTGTGTGTGTGTGTGTGTGTGTGTGTGTGTGTATGTATGTATGTATGTATGTATGTATGTATGTATGTATGTATGTATCTTTTTAGAAGAAAAGCTAGCAAAGTATCCCACTGGAGCTGAATAAAGTTGACATCACTGTTGGTCACATGTCTTTATTGTGTAAGGAAGCTGTCAGTAAGCTCTTTAAAGTCAGAGGAACTTTAAAGATAAAACAATTGCATATGTCAGGAGTAATCTGCATGCACAAATTCTAGTAGGTATCAAGAGCTGGGAGATTCATTATTATTTATATAAATATATCTTGTAGATTTCATTAAGATATAGGCCAAGATTTCTGAATTATCACATTCCAGCTTGTTTACAATTTTGTTAATCTTCATTTCCAAATGCTGATTAGACCCTTAAAACTCTCTCCTCCTTTCACATTGTTTATTTAAAATGTATTCTCCTCTCTGTTCTTTTCTTGTCAATGGGTTTCAGGGAGAAGAATTTTCAAAGTTAGAAAATTTGAAAGCATATCAACTTAAATCAGAGAAGAGGGGACTTATGGGAACATATTTGGAACCTGGATACACAACAGAACTTTGAAGTCTAGGATACTATTTAAAAGAAGAGAAGCCAAAAAAGAATGGAGTTCTTAATATTTTGATACGCTATTCTCTTCTTTTTTCCTTTCTTTTCCTTCCCTTATTTAAATTCCTTCGGCAACATCAACTAACTTTGAATATTCTCCTTAGAAATCTGGCAAAAGAACTGTATTTGACCTTTTTATGACAAAACTGATATATAAAACGCCAAGATTTTACCTCTTTCAGGCAAAAGGAATGACACACATGGGACTTCAGAAAATTTGCTCAGAGAATCTAAATGCATGAAGTAACAAAAGAATACCATGATGGGAGTGCTTCTTTTTCTTTATCTGCTCTTTCAGCATTGTTTCAGAATAATAATTTCCCCATAATATTGTAAGATGCTATTTTCCAAGTAATGTCGTTTATATTAAATAAAAAGGTTTCGCTGATTCAGAGACCAACAAAGGTGTTGACTCCAACAGTTCTTACTCTATAAAAATTGGGATAGTAATCTATAAACTTATTAGAATCCAGTTAACATCATCGTTGTTGTCTATGTGGCATATAGACAGGGAAGACAATAATCATAATTCAATAATATTGGGAGAGCAATGGGCTTAAAACAATTATCAACAATCTGGACTGCTGGAGAAACAATAATAATCTGAAGAAGGCTTCAGTCTGAGCAGAGATAACAATCTCAGAAGAACAAGAGACAATGAATGTATTGGCTTTTTGAAATTCCTTTCTGGACACAGTTCTCAATTTTGCATTTAATATTGCAAATCAAAATATTACATTCAGTACATCAGTGGTTTACAATAAATTCTAATTCTGCACTATATCCTCTTTGCTGCTCTCTAAATATTTTGCAAGCATAATTACATTAAATGTAGAGAAATAATCTCTAAAACATAAATTCCATTTTTGTTTGGGTCAATCAGTTTTGCTTAGAAAATAATACATTGAGAGTTATTCACATATGCATTTGATGAAAATAAGGCTCATCATTGAAATGTACTAATTATATAAATCAAATACATGCATGATATGTTTATACATTAATTTGTCTGCTGCACTAGGGTATAATGCTCATGTATGAATTAACTGCAAAGCAGAAATCAGTAGGCAACGACTTTAATATTCCCAGAATTTTTTCTTTATATTTGAATCTACAATATTTAATATCTATAAAACATAAATGAGAGTCAATTTGGTCTAATGGTTAAGACACTGGAGCAATTCAGCTGGTTCTATCTGGGCGAACTGGTAGCGGTGATGGTTGGAGGCTCTGCCCACCCACCCGGACATCATCACGTCCTGTTTTTGATGCTGTGTGCATGCACATATGCATTCACATTTGTGAACCGGTACCAAAGGTAAATTGATTTCACCCCTGTGTTAAGACTTCAGGCTAGAAACCAGGATGCTGTGAGTTCTAGTGCCAGCGCACACAACGAATGCCAGCTGGGTGATTGGGCCAATCCTACTCTTTCAGCCCAACTTACCTCACTGAGTTGTTATGGGGGGAAAGAGGAGAAGGAAGAAATGTCTGCCATCTTGAATTATTTAAAAATAATAAAAGTGGCATTCAAAAATAAATCTTACATTTGAAATTTACAAAATTATTTGTAAGATACAGCAGAATTAGTCAGTTAACAAGCATAATACTGTATCTTATTTAAATCAGGATTTCAATAGTTATCTCTCTATAAAAAGTTACTTCTACCGGCATAGCTGTTGTACAGAATTTATGATTCAGTGATCCAGAAAAATCTCCCCTCTTGTTCACATTTGAAATCATTGCTTGTTTGCATTCATGTCTTATTCTATTAATCTGCATTTTCCCTAACACTTCTGGAGAGACAAATGGGCTGTCAGAAGTAGCACTTATGGGTATAATTGCCCAGGAAACATTTACTTTGGAGCCTTAAGTGACTCAATTCCTAAAATAGAGGAACATATAGGTAAAATTCAAGGTTCTAATTAAGTTACAATCCAGAATCAGTAGAAGACAAGAGCAGGGCAAAATAAATCCAGAGAATAGTTAATGGGTATGATATTGATTATAAAGTCAGTCCTAACAATACCAGCTGACATAACTGTGTTATGAGGAGTTCACATATAATAGATATACTTTGAACCATTCTGTGGGGAAAAGACACATCATATATTCAAATAATTATGTTTGGAAATAATAGCTGTTTGCATAACTAATTTGATGAGAATGATCTTTCTTTTCCCTTTGCTAAGTGAAGTTTTTGATTTCCTTCTGGGTTAATCAGAATGTGCTAGGAAGCCGTAACATCACCAGATTAATGGAATGGCTAAACCTTTAATCTGATATGTTGAGGATTTAAATTCTGGCTTTTGCTATAATCTGATCTAACCTCTGATTAATTTAGGCATTTGTAGCACACAGGATAACAGTGAATTAGGAATCAGATGAAGAGCAAGAACCTGGCTCACTTATTTATAAATAAAATTTCCTTATGTAATGATCTTACTTGTAACTGGCTATAGAATTGCAGTTATGTTACACAATTCTATGGTTGTCTGCTCAGAAGTAAAATCCATTTGCTCAATAAAATGTTGCCTTAGAAGGAAAGATAAAGAAGTTAAATCCTTTCCGACCCCCCCCTCCCAAATCAACCATAAACAATCTATGTTTCGATGCTTTTGAACTTCAGTTCTTCTAGCCAACATGATCTATGGAAAGAGACTGTGGGAGTTCTTAGTCAAAGCAATCTATTGCCCCTAGGTGGCAATTCCCATGTTCCATCATGAAAAAAAAGATGAGCAGTCAATGGAGTCAATTTATCATTGATTACATGCCTTATATAAAATAACCTATACAAATTGATAAATACATTCTTATGTACAGCAGAATCTTGCACATTAATGTTTCCCTTGAATCACATGGGAATATTCTGAGTCTCCCCTTGCTATATGCTCATTTCCTTTTCCATTGCAATGGCTACACTGATGAGCATTAGTGAAAAAAACGAAGTATTCTTTGACTTCAAAGGAGGAGTATAGATTTGGTATGTTTAGTACATGTCTTGGTCACCACTTCAGAAATGTTGTCTCCTCTCATCATACTCTGCAATATATTCTTACTGTCTGCTGACATTGATAGCTGCTAGGATGCATTAGTAAGAAATATAGAATCTTGTACTACACCAAGTCAAACTATTTATTCACTCAGCTCTGGCTTGTTTGCATTGATGGAATCAAGATATTTTGCAGCTGGAGGTAAAGGAGAGGATGTGGCCTTCCCATATTTCATGTAGAGGAGCAAGCTGGGCCAGCAGGAGCATTTTGTTACAACTGAGTTAGAATCTTTCACGTATTTGATGGCATCAGGCTTATCTAGTTCAGTGTTTCTCACACTTGTAAACTTTAAGAGGTGTAGACTTCAACTCCCAGAATTCCCCAGTCAGCAGGAGGATGAAAGCAAGGCTGCATGGCATACTTAGTTCTATTCTACAAGAGTAGGAAACAGCCAAGAGGTTGAAGAGGAAGTAGTTGCTGCTTTTGCCTTCCAGCATCTTCTATTTGAGACTATTGACTTGTTTTTGCTTGGTGTGTGTATGAGGGAGGGAAGGAGAGAGAGGGGGGAGAGAGAGAGAGAGAGAGAGAGAGAGAGAGAGAAATTGAAATTCTAAGATGGGTAAAGATATTGAGCAAGTGGTGATACCAGAAACAAGATCTATACTCAGTTTTCACATAGACAGCATGAATGTACCACTGGTCTATATAACTTTACTATTTGTTGGCCTTTATGTATTTCATTGTATTTGAATATTTGCATACTTACTGCTTTCACTATATTTACGTAGTCGCTGTAAATGTACAGTATTTCGATGTACTGTTAAGTCTCCCAAAGTTTTTATTTAATAAAATAGAACAAAAAGAGTGAAAATAGAAAAGAAAACAATACAGTAGCACAAACTTGTTAAATGTGTATATGTAGGTACAACATACCCAATTTTACTTAAGGGTCAATAAAGACAATCATTTTTCACTCTAATTGCCCATACATTACGCTTGTGAACATCATATGTTCAGTCAACTGAAAAACCCAGGGCCATAACTGTATCTTTTTATTGTTGAAGGTCTAGTTTCTTAGCAACAAACAGAGAACAGAGAATCCATTGCTGTTGTTTAGCTATCATTTTTCATTTAATAGTGTACAGTTCAAGCTTCAAAGTTTTCCTTACCCAATCCCATGTTGTTTCCAAATGAAGTCACCATCAGCTTTTTCAGTCCAGAAAGACAATTAATTTTTTGCACATCTTGCCTTTGCTCGTTGGCCAATCATTTTTCCCTTCAATTTCTCCAGGAGGCATCAGTTTTACCCTACTGCATTGCTACCTTCCTTATTTCTGGGCACTTGGGTTGCACGGTTATTGCACTCTACAGCAATTGTATTTTCTTCTCAAGTATTGCCATTCATCAAAGTCAATAAAAAGTCAACTCTCTCTAACCTCACTGGCTCTTGGGGCTGTGCTGAGATTTCATCTGGATCAGGGGCATTGCCTCTTTTCGGTTTATCTAATGACTCTTCTTACTGTCTCCCTTGTGATTTCTTTTGCTCTGGAGAAAATGTCTTCCAGTTCTACTTCATTTTCAACATTCGGTGGCTGATAAAATTATCTTGCCAATAGTTTATATTTCCTATACATTCCCTTTCCATACACACGCCTTAATTGTTAACACTCTCAAAGGCTTTTAGCCTGAGATTACTTCATTGCATTACTTCTACTTTATCTTCATTCTTATATATCAGGTTTTTGGAAGCTAGGTTAAAAACCAGTAACATCATAACATTCTCTACATGGTAATCTCTTTTATCTTTCTTCTGTTTGACTAATCTGGGCCTTAAAGGGCCACAGGAATATTAAACAATTGAATAAATGGTTTTATTCACAATAAAATAATTCTAAATTTCATAATCACTAGGTGAGATGGGCAGCATAGAAGTGAAATAAATAAATAAAACCATATAGAAACACGGATACACATTGAGACAGAAAAGAGAATGAAATGAAATGAATGAATGAAAGTGAATATTATATATAACCTATTGTATATGAGAGTATATACTCTCTCACATTCATCCAATACCTTTAACTTATCAATAGATAACTAAAGTATTTCTCCTATGAGATTCAATATAGTAGGAATCATTACAGTGGTGGCAATTGAGAAAATTTCTACAACTGTATCTCACCATTATGCCTTAATGCCAACTACACCTAAAGTAACAAAAAAATCTGCAAAATATTAAAAAGTCACCACAATTACAATGTCTTCCCACTTGCAATGTAAACTTGACTCTTCTCGACTCTCAAAATCAACTCCAAGAATACATTTTGTAATGCACAATATCTCCAAGGCTAATACAAACTGTATACAATCTGTCCTTATTGCTTTTGGTAGCGGGTAAAGTGTGCTTATCTTCGTATTATTGCTCAATTGCCTTGGGCTGCTTGTGCATGCAACAGTTTAGGCAGACTTGTGCATTAATTCTAGAAAATTCAGAAAATCAAACATCAGAAAAAAACTTGTTTTGGAGTGTTGTTTCTTTGCCCTGTAGAAAAGACATGACATAATCCTATCTCAAATTCTTTTTTTTCCCGTACAATGTAGAATGATGTTTTGGGTGAATCCTTAGTGATATCTGAGCTTGATTGTACAGACATTTCGTTATAAAACTAGGTAATATTAACAATGCTAGTGAGTGTAGGGCCATGATGGCGAACCTATAGCATGTGTGCCACAGGTGGCACGTGGAGCTATATTTGGTGGCACCCCAGCCACCATGGGGCATGCGCACGCATGCCAGCTAATTTTTCACCCTTCCGGAGGACCAGGAGAGGCCATTTTCATCGTCCTCAGGTTTCAGGAAAGCCTCCAGAGGCTGGGGAAGGTGAAAAACAGCCCCAACGGGCCAACTGGAAGTTTGTTCCCAAACTTCTGGTTCGGCCATTGAGGCCATTTTTTGCCCTCCCCGGGCTTCAGGAAAGCCTCCAGAGGCTGGGAAGTGTGAAAAACAGCCCCAATGGGAAATAACCTTGTGTAAATGTGATTTATCTTTATATGTCTATTGATGGCTAAATTGTCTGAATGCCATACTTCCAGGAATTATCTAATGTTTCTGGCTTTACATTAATCTAGGATGCTCATGGTTTCCCAGTTGAATCTATGGTAGAGTTTGTCCCTGTGTTGTGAGATTAAGTAACTTTCATTGTGTCTTCTGACTGGTACATAGCATTTATGGATGTACTGTGCTAGTTTCTTGCCTATCTTGTCATATATAGTCGCTGTTACAGTCCTTACATTGTATAAATAAAATATTTATAACTCAGGGTTGAACTATGGGATCCTTGGTGTTCTCTCAGCTTGGTTGCTTTGTTATAGACATTTCATTACCCAACTGGGTAACATCATTATGATTCATGACCAACCAAGCTCAGAGAGGACCAAGGACCCTGCCTTACATTGTATATTGTAGATGACTTTATTTCTTTTTAGTGTTTACTTAAGATGTTTTTGAGGGCTTTAATTGGTTTGTGTGCTGCAATAATCCATGTAATTGTAATAGTCTGTTGATTCTTTCTGAGGTTTTTCAGGTATGGCAGTGTTATCCTTTTCATAGCTTCTGCTGGTTGTGCTATAGTAGGTTGAGTGGTAAGTCACCTTTTGCTAAAATTGTGTGACTATCCATTTTGTTGAAAGATGTATTTAGGGGTCTGTTTCCTTTTTCTGGGTTTCTGGAGTATATATATATACTCCAGAAACCCAGAAAAAGGAAACAGACCCCTGTTATACACTTGCCTGAAAAATTTTCTTATACAGTTCCTCTTGTGGGAAATAGTTGGATTGTTATTTTAGAAATGAAATACTTAGTTATTGTTACTTTTTTATATATAGACTTGCATTTCAAATTTGCCATTTTTTCCCTCTGCTGATAAGTGGGAGAGGAACATTGGCAGGCCCACTATTTTATATAAACAGGAATTAAACTTCACTCCCTTCTAGCTCTCATTGTTTCCCAGTCAGGTAATGAAACATCAACAAGCAAAAAACCAACTCAGAAAGCACCAAGGACTCCACAATTTAACCCTGAGCTACAAATATTCTCTTTGAATTTCTATTTTAATTGGCTATTGTGAGCCACCTAGGATCAGTTTATATATGGTAGTTGCCTATGTAAGTTGCATGAATAAATTAAATAAAATGAAGTCACCATGCATACACAATCTCAAATATATAACCCTTTGCAAAGGAGATTCGGAGATGAGCTGCTCACAAAGAGACTGTGGGTAATCAGCCATTCTTATGTTGATCCATAAAACAGACTGTGGGTAGCCAACTTAATGCTTCTTCAGAATCAAGAAGTGCAGAAAAAAGGAGCAACATAGTTAAACAACAAGCTTAGTTGTTTGAGAATAAGCATTAGCTGCTGCTAATAAGAAGCCTTTTCTCAATCATCAATACATTTAATATGTGCAACACTAATCAGCACACTGTGTTCATACCTAGTAACACAACTCAGAATAGAGAAGCTAGAAAAGTGTTTGGCTAAGAAAGAATTATATATTTACCTACTCAGTGCCTAGCAGACTTTAACTGATCTGGAAAAATAAGCAGAGACTGGTGAACCATTTGGAAATCCTAGGGCAATAGCCTAAACTAATGTTTCTCAACCTCAGCAGCTTTAAGATGTAGAACAGGGGTGCCAACCATGCAGCCCATGGGCTGAATGTGCCACGCACTGGCCACGCCCACCTCCAGTTTAATGAAGGGGGAAAGCCACAATTCATAACATGATGCCCCCATGATGATGCGAGTTTGACACCCCTGATGTAGAACACAGAATAATATAGGTGGAAGAGAACTTAGATATTTTGTGGATTTAAATTCCCAGAGTTTTCTATGCTGGCTGGGAATTTGGGGAATTGAAGTCCATACATCTCAAATTTTCTGAGGTTGAGAAACACTGGTCAATCAATCAATCAATCAATCATAATAGAGCTGGAAGGAACCATGGAGGTTTTCTAGTCTAACCCCCTACTCAAGCAGGAGACCCTAGATCATTTCAGAAAAACGCCTGTCCAGTCTTTTCTTAAAAACCTCCAGTGATGAAACAACTACAATTTCTAAAAGCAAGCTGTTCCAGTGGTTAATTGTCTAGCCTGAGATAAGGGGAGAATAATCAGAAAAGAAAGCAGAAAGTCTTTCATATTATAGCCAAAATACTACCCTGTTTCCTTGAAAATAAGTCCTCCCTGGATAATAAGCCCAATTGGGCTTTTGAGTGCATGTGCTAAAATAAGCCCTCCCTGAAAATAAGCCTCCCCAAAAATATTGCAACACAGCAGCAGCCATGAGGTTACCACGCTTGCCGCCTCCTACACGTCAAAAATAATAAGACCTACCCGAAAATAAGGCCAAGCACTTCTTGGGGGCCAAAAGAAAATAAGACCCTGTCTTATTTTCAGGAAAACACAGTATTACCTGTAATCACCAAGAGTAGGGCTGTCAAACTCCCATCCCACAGGCCAGATATGTCACACACTGCCTATGTCCATGCCAGGTTTAGCAAAGGGGGGAGGGAGTCCCGATACATCATGTGACACCCCGGACGTAGAGTTAAGGCTAAATAAAAGCATATGTTAGATTTCCAGGTGAGATGACTATTAGAAAACTATCTTCTTAGGCTTATGAAGACAAGAATAATGCATTCCTTTCCTGTGACATCCTATTCCCAGTCATATGGCCTCTATCAATCATATGCCAGCTTTTGGCATTTCTTTTATAACTGATATAGACCCAAGTTTCTTATTTTGTCCAATCTGGGAAATCTGGCTTAATTTTCCTCACTTATAATAATAAGATAGGGTCTCAGGATAATCACCTTAATTAATAGAAGTTTCCACTATGAAGAATTATTTTCTAACATAAGATTGAAATCCCCAAGCTGGCACTCAAAGGATAAATAGAAAAATAATTACTTCTCCTCTGTTATTAGAAGGTAGAAAAGGTCATCAAAAAGATATGACCAGCACCGCAAGGGATTGCCCATTATGTACAGTCTTCTACTCTCCTGTACAAAATGTACAAAATATGTACAAAAAAGTTTTCCTTAATTTTAGAAAATGTTTGTCAGCATAATGCAATGCTTTTTACTTTCAGGCTATCCATCATTCCATTAGTATTTGCCAAATTCCAAAGATCTTGTTAGATGAGGACCAGAAGTTTGTTCATTTCTGTTTTGTTAGAAAAAAGCCATCAGTTTCATTTCTCAAAGTATTACTGAGGCCTTCTTCAATTTCAAGAAGAGTGCATGTGTGTTGTTCATGCTGCTGTTTACAGACTTTATTCCAAAGTTTTGTTTCTTGTTTGGTCTCTTCTTCACCAATATCATTTTAGCATTCCTTGCAAAACAAAAATTTCTCAGCAACAGCATCTGATAAAGCAGTTAACTGTTTGGCCTCTAATTGTAATAAACAATTGGCACACTGGGGAATTTTGGAATACATCGCAAGAAAAAGAATTTGCATTATCAGCAATCTGATTCCCTAAAATATTTCACCTGGCTTAGCCTAACTCTAACTGAGAAGTTACCTGCAGACAACATAATAAAAGGAAATGAAACTGCATTGGAAAGTTCCCCAGAGTAAGTTAATGGGAACCATTTGTAATTTTTTTCCTGAAAGAAATTATTAGCAGTAGGGTCATCTGCCCTGCTTCTCAACTCTCCTTATGAGCAATAACGTAGAAGAAGTTCTTAGTAACAGCCTGAAATTAAGTTTAGAGAAAATATAATATTCAGAGAAAATCTTATCTCCATTGAATATATAAATACATTGTCTTTGTCTGCCTGATGTCAATTACTGTACTACATCTATTCAATTTGCTTTGGTACACATACAATATTAGCTCCCACAATGACTGGTAAGGTGCAATACATATTTCAGTAAACAACATTTTGAATTAATAGAAATTACTTTTTTTCACGCTGCACATAATGGCAAAATTTCAAACATTTGGGGAGATTGGCTAAGTATGGCAAAGATTGCATTCTGTTCAATTGCATGTTTTGTCTTTATTGTGTTTATTTTAATCCTGTTTTATAGGCATCTTTTTATTATGGGTGCAGGCTGTTTGATGTGGCTTGAATATGCACTGAATTCAGAATCCATGCCTTGGGTAAGATTTCCTTCTTCGAGGAAGATTTAAATGATTAGGAATGCTCAACCTGGTTCTTTCCATGTGTAGACTTCAACTCCCAGAATTCCCAACTATGGTATGCTGGCTAGGAAAGGTCAAAAACTGGTGACTACATTTCAGGGGTGGCAAGGAGAATAATGCAGTTTAAAATGTTCTGAAAATGTATCCGTCATATTCTGGAAAGTTACACTTGTTTCAAAATCAAGAAGTCTACTTGCTGAATGATATTTAAGGCCATATTCACAGAGCCGTGTTAGTGTAATGGTTAGAATGCAGTGTTACAGGCCAACTCTGTCCACAGCCAGGATTTCAATCTTGACCAGCTCAAGGTTGACTCAGCCTTACATCATTCCCAGATTGGTGAAATGATCCAGATTATTGGGGGCAATATGCTGACTTTGTAAATCGCTCAGTGCTGTAAACCACTATGGAGTGATATATAAATCTACCTGCTATTGCTGTTGCTATTTATATTGTGGGCCCTGCTTTGGCTGCCAAAATTTTTTGGTTTACCTTTCAAATGCTAGTTTTAACCTATAAAGTCCTTTATGTGGAGGTTAACATCAGAAAGTATTGTTTCTTAGCTATAGCACCAATGCCATGGAAATATTAGATTAGATTATCTGTGATCATCTTCTGGAATCAGGTTAAAATGGAACTTTTCTAGAAACTTTTTGGCTTTGATGCGATATTGCCATCTGTGTTTATATCTATAAAGAATGTTCAAAATAATGTTAATTATTGTTCCATATTCTTCTGGGAGCTGTTTTAATTTTTGTGCCATGTAGTTACTTTTACCATTAGCCACTGAGATTCTGGTTAGATTCAATTCCAAACAACTTTAATAAATAATTACAAAATAAATTAATGTTATTTTCAACCTGTGTGACTAACCTTTCGTCATATAGTTATCATATAAGAAAATCAAAGCTCTCTTGGTTAGAAATCTCATCTTTTGAGGAAATATGGGTAGCTAAATATTGGTTGCTAAAAGTAGTCAGCCGAAAGATGGAGAGTCACAACTCAAAACACAATATGACCCCCTCGTGCATCAGAAGCCAGGGATAATATAGATGACTGCTTTCCAAATTTGAAAATTTCTAGATTTGTAGACTTCAAATCCCAAAAATCCATATCCAATCAAGCCATTGATAAAAAAAAATTCTGGAAATTATTTATTAATCAAATTTATATACTTGCCATCTCACAAGACCTTTCTTATGTAGATGAGCTATACTCTTTTTGAGAACTGCCTTCATGCATGAATACGGAGAGGACCTTTCTGACAAAGTAGTTTACTGATATCACTAACCATTCCTCTGGACCATAAAAAACTACAAAGTAGCATAGGTGATAGTAGGAGAAACTAAAGCTGGGAGGAAATGGAGGAGAAATGGTTCATTCTGCTTTGTCTGGTAGAGTTATTTAGCAGCAGCATCATAAGTATGTGATATATTGTATTCCATTTATTCCATTAAGAAATTGAAATAACAACAGCAATATTGAGATTGATCCTAATGACTTAAATTCCTCTCTATGTTGTCCATGACTTATATCAAAGCCTCTCTTTAGATACATAATGGCTCTAAAAAGATTCACTTTCTTCAAATCAATATCTGTTCATTAAATGAGCCAGAATAAGGGAACTGTCTACTACTCAGCCTTTCTTCAAATTACCTTATTCATTTCCTGCTAGATTTAGACTATGTGCCTCTTTTTCTGGATATAACAACATAATTCTACTATAAAAGTACAGTATATATTATTCTCAAGAGTTGATAATTTTCTGTTTCTTTCATTTTAAATGCTTTCATTTCTTTATTGCTAGCATAAAAAGATAAACTTTGAAGAACTTCCTTTAATGGCTATTGATTTCTATGGTGGCCATTTTTTCTGTTCAATTTCTAAAATGATGGCATGTGTACTGAGGAAGATGAGAAACTGTGCCAGGTTGCCTATAGAAGGCTGTTTTTCTTTTAAATCTCATTTGCAGTAGAAGTTACTGTAGCAATGTGCTTCTTTCATATGTTCTCTGGTGATCTCTTCCATCTTATTAACTTTTTTTCAGATAAGAAACTCCTCATATAAAATATTTTTCTATACACTTAGTACTTTTTTTAAAAAAAGTTTTTTATTTTTATTTCTCATATATACATACATTCACAAATATACAATCTCATAACTATTATTACTAATGTGTTATTTTCTCCCCCTAAAATTAAAAAATATACTCAAGATTGCTTTTCTGTCATCCTGTACACCCATCTTATTTTACAACAACCCTACTTATTCTTCCTTCCTTCCTTCCTTCCCTCCCTTCTTCTCTTCTTCTCTACTTTCTTCTTTCCTCCTCTCCTTTCCCTGCTCTACTTCCCCTTCTTATACACTTAGTACTGTTAAAGCTGCACTTTCAAGTTCTTTCCAGTCTATAATTCTGCTTATGCTGAAATTGCATTCTCTGTCCTGGCTCTGATACTAGAGGGTAGTATTTGATTATCATTGCTAAGAGATGTAAAATACATAATCTTATTGCATTTAGACTGAGATATTGTTATGAATGGTAGTTTAACAGAAAAGAAGTTGTGTCACAAGTAAACAAGAAAAGAAGTTGTGTCCTCCTTACATTCTTTGCAGCTCTAACATAAAATATGTTGGAACAGCCTATCTTGAAAAGTAAAGGCTAATGAGGAATAAGGAACCAGGCCAATGTCAACAGAGGGTTAGTGGGCTGAGGTCAAAATAGGACATGCTTGGATCAATGTATTGCATTGAATACCAGAAATTTAGAATTGCTGTGTCTTCTGTACCAATCATAAAGATGCAAAGCTAGAACATTGCCTGAAAAAGGTCAATCTCAAGCTGAGTAGATGATGGAGGTCTTTGTGTCTTGCCATCTAAGCCTAGATGGAGGTTTTTTATAGGGGAGAGTTTCTAGCTAATGCTTTCTGAATATGTTGTATGCAAGGTTGGGTTTGGAGGCTCACACCTTACTGAGAAGTTAAGCAACCTAAAACACCTTTATGAGTTCTGAACCTTAGAGTAAAAGCTTTAGATTACAATGTGACAAGTTGTTTTAGGCTGTGTTGGTAGGTAATGTATAAGGATTGACTGCTTTACACAGATTTCAAGGGGATGGCTTGTTTACCCTAATGCTTTAAGGAATAACCCAATGGCCAAAGGCAGATCTAAGACTTGGCTTTATATTGGGAAATTTCATCTTGTATAAGAACAATGTCAGAAGGCATGAAGGATTATCAGGGGAGATGGTTTTTATCTGTATGCTAAACTGAAGTAAACTGAAGGCCTTTCTAGGCCTTAACTGTACCACCTTTAAATATTTAAAGGCGGCACTTAGGTCAAGTCACAACTTTCAGTTTCAAAGGTATTTTGATTCCAATTTCCATGTCAGCCCAGGAAGATCCCGATTTAAGTAAGTATGTAAAGAGTTTGGATTCTGAATGCTTTCGCTAACTAACTGTCTGAAGCAGCTGTTTGAGATGCTTCTATCCTTTTCAGCCTGAACAGCTTTTCTCTTTTCTTTTATTCTTCATTGATCTTACCAAATACCTATGATTTACATAGGACTAATAAATATTACTTTAATGGAAATCAGTTCACTTGTTTTATTCCTACTAATCTGCAAAACTACTGTGATGTCTATTACAAACTAAAATGATGATGGACTGAGATGGTTAAGTAGAAAGAGAGTATCAATATTGTATTTAGACAAAAGTGTCCCTTGAGAACAAGTCATAAAATTCAAGGAAAGAGTTCACATTGAATACTACCTGAAAGGGATCCGTTCCCCCCCATCTCTCTCTCTCTCTTTCTCTCTCTCTCTCTCTCCCTCCCTCCCTCCCTCCCTCCCTCCCTCCCTCTCTCTCTCTCTCATAAATGTCAGTTTCCTAGTAATCACACAGAAATGTAAAAAAATTGAAGCCAGACCCAATGGAATTCCATAAATAATTCAAATCACAAATGAAGAACTTTCATAATGATGCCAACATAGGATAATTCTTGAAGGTAAAATTATTTTCTTTGCTGAAGGATATTTATTTTATAACATGACTATACCCCAGATTTTATTTCCGTGTGGAACTAGAAAATAGGTTCCCACAATTGCAAAGGGAATGTTCACTTTATTTTCTCCTTCCATATTTTCTGTTCTCTCAATGAATAGTCCATAACCACTGAACAAGCTTAATCCCCAGTGGATTGTTTCTGAATTTCCTTCTCTCCCCCCCCCCCCCGCTCCTCTCTTTTTTCTCTCTTCCTCCTTCCCTCCCTCCCTCCCTCCAAATCTGTGAATTAGTGAAAGCTCACTGAGCCTTCTTTATTGTCCATAGATGGTGTCATTTTAACCATATCAATAAAGTGATAACCATAGCCTCAACTCTGGAGACAAATTATGTTGAATGCATTAATGCCCATCCACCTTTGTTACATATTTATAGTTTGTGCCAAAGAATGTAGAGTTTAGGGATTGCTATGCAAGCCCATTTGTTTGGTCTGCTTATTTGATTAGAGCCACAGTGCATCATGGGATTAATGATGGTGAACAGATATAGCAGTATTATGATGTATGCATTTTAAAATATTGTGAGACTGCAGATGCTGCAGGAATGCCTAATGACAGCTGCTTCCACATGAAAACATTGAAAGCATCTCAGATGAAACATACAACAGATTGCCCTTGATTGAAATAATTGATAATTTGGATAAATCTGCCAGAATTTTAGGTGATATATTGAATTCACAGAGAATGATAATATGCAAGTATGAATAGCTGGTATAATGCAATGATAGGAACAGAATTAGAAAAATCGGAGTTCAGTCCTTCTCAGACATGAAAATCACCTAAGTTACTTCTCTATCCATAGCTAACATCCTTCCCCAAAAAGCTGAAAGAAAACAACCAAGTATATACAATTGGGTTTCATGTGTTGCTTGCTTTAAAATATTATAGTGATGGTTATTTCATTAGACAATTATGGATAGTGGTATATATCTTTCTGAAAGGGGGCTCACCACTTTTAGGATTAGTAGAGACTGTAATTAAACACCTGGAGTTAATAACACTGACATACATACAATCCGAAGAATGAATGTGGTTCGTAAATAATAAAAATGGACCAATTAGAGAACATACACAAAGCCATCAGCAACATCTTCAGAGAAATAAAATTCACCAGGGAAGAAGAAAACAATCACACACTACTCTCCTTGGATATCTTCCTCAGCAGCGGCAAGGTGGCAAATTAAAAAATATTATAAAGCCACGCACAACCACCAAGTGTTCCAGTAGCAAAGTAACAACCCAACTTCCCACAAGAGAAGCTGTGTAAAAATACTATTTAAATATAAATACATTGCAGCAACCTGGAACATTTTGCTTGCAAAATTAAGTGACTGTATAATTAATTATAGTCGAGAGCCTATATAAAATATTTATCATTCCCACCCCCACGCCCAACTCCATAAAATAAAATTTTAACACACACTTAAGTGGGTGGATGCTCCATATTTGCTAACTATGAAGTGGTCTATTACTGTCATTTCTTTGGAATTCTCTGACTGACAAAAGGAGCACAAGCATTTTCATACTTTTTTTGTATTCTTGAATATTCTTTGATTGCTATGTTATTATGTTATTTTGTCATGCTGTTTTCGAATAAACCATTAGGTATTCATACTGGCATGGTCACCGCTTCTGAATCCAAACATACTCAGCTCTGCTAGGTTATAAACATAATATAGGTATATTTCTCCTTTTCTCTTGGACTGCAAAGTAACTACAAGAGTATTTTCTATAATTTTAACCACACAACAGCCTGTTGAAGGAGACTGCAAGGCCAAAGTCAACAAAGAGATCTGTGTTCAAGCAAAGATTTATATTTGTATTTTCTCTAGTTCTTTTTCAGCGTGTAAAACACTATATTACATTGGATCTTTCCTCAGATATAGATTATTGGCCTACCCATAATACCAAATTTGGGAGTGGTTGGGTATGCCCCATTCAGTTTATTTTTCTTCCTTGTCTAGCACTCTTAGCTATTTGCTTCTTCTCTTTGTTCTGGGTTTAGGTCTATGAGAGGAAAAGACCATCATTGCTGTTTTGCCTGGCTCTTGTTCCCAAGTCAGAAAAATAGGCCTTAGAGTGAAAAGCCAATAAAAAAGGGAAAAGAATAGAATCAAGGACTCCAGGGATCGATGGAGGTCCTTGGTTAAGATAGGTCTATGGAGATAAAATGCCAGATAAATTGCTCTTCTATAGCACAGTAATGAGCAGGAACAGAAGCAATCCTAATGACAATTAGAATTGGCATTACAATTCTAATTCTAATTAAATACCCATTCCAAATAGCTTAACAAAATGGACAAAGCATGTAAGATGCTGCTGGAGCCACTCTCTAAGCACCAGTAGCTTTTCACATATATAACATATTTGTGCCAATCGTTTCCTAAATTCATGTTATGAACACACTATAATTCAACAAGTGAAGAAGGAAGAAACAATTTTCTCCTCTAATTTTAACCTAGCTGTCATGTCATTACATCTCAAATAATTTGTTCACACTTATAGAAATATACTTGTTGACTTCCAGTGAATTGGATGATTGCAGTGCACTGATGGGATTAAAATAAAATATTACTGGTTCTGTGGGCTTGGTGGGAGTGGCATGGTTTGGTAGGTGTGGCGTGGCTTGGTGGGCCTGGCTTGGTGGGCATGGTAGTGGAAAGATACTGTAAAATCTCCATTCCTCCCCAGTCCAGGGGAAAAATACTGCAAAATCCCCATTTCCTCCCGATCAGCTGAGACTCTGGAGACAGAGAATAGATGGGGGCGGGGCCAGTCAGAGGTGGTATTTACCGGTTCTCCGAACTACTCAAAATTTCTGCTACTGGTTCTCCAGAACAGGTCAGAACTTGCTGAATACCACTTCTGCTGCAGTGGTATGAAGAATGGAAAAGTAGGATGGCTCTTCCTCTCTGAACAAGGGGAAGACCTGAGATCTCCCACAAAGTGCTGCTGTTTTTGTTTTGAGGAGAAAGTAAAACAGCTGTCTCCAATGAATTTCAAACTCTGAGAAACATGGGAAAGCCATCTTTGCTCAAAGCATAGTTGATGCCTTTATGAACAGTGAGTTTGCATACTTTTAAAATCATTTTTCAATATTGCTTGTTAATTGTTTTTCAGCTATTATGAACTTTGGGTTGACAGATTTTACAGCAGCAGTTTAATTTCCTTCAATCCTTAGAAAAATAAGTTAACAGCAAAGTGATTAGAACATTGATTGTGGAAAGTTGCAAACAGACCAAGGGTCCTTATGGATTAGAAATAATATTTTGTAATTAATTAAGAGTCCTTCATGTGGAAAAATAATTTTGTTTGGAATTCTTAAAAAAAATGATAGAACAGGATTTTGAAGGTGGAGTAGTAGAGGGAACCAGAAAGAACTAAAGATTACATTTTTAAAAAGAACATTTAAATTTGACTTATTAATAGAGAATGAAGCAAAATACTGTAACACTGATGCATTGAAGGGTATTTGTGAGCAGTGGACTCGGAAGTCAGTTTTAAATGTGTTTGCCTTTGCAGATAGGCTGTGTTTAAAAGATGCTATGGAAGATGAACAAGTTATATCAGACAAGGCAGAGGCTGATCTAAAAGAAGATTTAAAAATAACAGGCTACAAGAATGATTTGGGAAAATATGTTATATTGGATAGACAAATGAGGATAATTTTAATAATTAAATGGTATATGCAGTACAAATAAGAACCCAAAAGAGTGACCTGGATAAAGTTCCTACACTGGATTAACAAAAGAGATAAAGCTTTGAAGAATTTTGTGAGAAGAGACAAAGTAAAAATGAAAAGAAATCAAAATCTAGGGCATTATTTGAAGAAATTAAATATCAAGATTATTAAAAGAAAGAAAAATAAAGTTTATTTGATCAAGGTTAAAATAAATGTTGTATCTCTGTTAACCCTTAATCAGTTTTTGTGACTATATACCAGTGATGAAATTCATTTTTTTACTACCGGTTCTGTGGGCATGGCTTGGTGGGCATGGCAGGGGAATGATACTGCAAAATTCCCATTCCCTCCCCACTCTGGGGCCAGCCAGAGGTGATATTTGCCGGTTCTCTGAACTACTCAAAATTTCCGCTACCGGTTCTCCAGAACTTGTCAGAACCTGCTGAATTTCACCCCTGCTAGATAGTAAGAAGATATTATATCTTGTATTTGTAGAGAAGGAATAAATTATTACAATTGTGCATAGCGGTTGTGATGAAAAGTAATTAATTTAGATATTTGTTTTCTTTTTCTTTATTAGATTTTTACTTTTAATTTCTTTTCTCTTTTTCTTTAGTAAAATTATTATATAAAAAGAAAAGAAATAATGCCTGCTAACTAATTAAAGGTTTTGAATACACTATCTTTTAATAAGGTATTGGATTGAGATTCATTCATCTACAACTAAAACCCAGCTTGTAGTTTAATAAGTTAGAATCATCACTTTTTTCTACAAAATCATCAATTGTTTTTCAAATTCTGAAAGATAAAACATTGCAAATGCAAGCGCCATGCTCCATTCTGATCTCATTCTCCCCATTCCCACTTCTTGATGTTCTATTACTGGTAGAGAACTAGAGTCAGTGTACAAATGCAAAAGTCATTGGTTTATTTGATGGCCTTGCTGTTTGCAAGGAATATTGGATATGGCAGCATACAGGTACTGGATAACTAAAACCAGTGGACTATTTCATACCTTTTGTCTTACTGTATGTTCTGTGAAAACTTCCATTGACCATGACAAAGATTGCAATCTATGGACCCATGTGGTGAAAACAATGGTACACAGAATTAGTAGTTTGGAACATAAGGCAAATACATGATAAAGAGTATTGATTGACAAAATCATGTGTCTCTGTGAAAGAAAGAAATGAAGAAAAAGCAGAAGAAAGTAAAACAACTGAATAATGATAGCCTAATATTTGTGGAGTTAAAAAGGAAGTGAAGACACCGGTTTAATTATGAATGAAAGGACTACATCTTTATTACTGTATTGTATGTTTATGTTTTTAATATTGTAAACCCCCAAAGTGCAATGAATAGGCAGCATACATATTGTTACAATAAATACATACATGCAATAAATTTCATGTCAAAGAGAATGAAATCATACCAGCTAGGTTGCTTCATATGTGCAAAAAGGTAGAAATTGATTGGTTGGCAGTATCACATTCCAGAGAATCAAAGATAATGCTGGGAAATTGTTCAGCATTCTGAATGTATATGATTGGAGGGGGGAAAGTCCCTCTATTGATTGATAAGAAGAGATGGATAAGAATAAGATCAGAGAGCATGAAAGAAATGATTAGGCTACTTGGATATACAGGAATGAGTTAGAATGATGAGAGTTTTGAATATGAAAGTTTAAAATTCAATTCAAATTTATTTAGTAGTATCAAGAGTCAAATCTTGGAAAAATGGATATTATGAAACAAAGAAGAAAAACTGGGCTGAAACCATAATGCAGGAAACTAGTCTAAAGCAGTATTTCTCAACCTTGAAAACTTTAAGCTGAATGGATTCTGGAGAATTCTGGAAGGCGAAGTTCATACAGATTAAAATTGCCAAAGTTGAAAAACCTTAATCTACAGATAGACTTCTTCTTCTTCTTCTTCTTCTTCTTCTTCTTCTTCTTCTTCTTCTTCTTCTTCTTCTTCTTCTTCTTCTTCTTCTTCTTCTTCTTCTTCTTCTTCTTCTTGTCTTGTTCTTTTACTGCTTTGAGTGTTGAAGGAAGAGATAGACTAATTACCCAATAAAATAAAAGGAAAGTAGTTGAACGGAAAGGGAATATGGTAGATGCACATGAAATTACATTAAGAAAAAAAGGGGGGAATTGCAAAATAAAACAGGCTCTGAATGAGGAGGTGTGCGTGTAAAAAAATAAAGATAAAATGTATAATATAATCTTTATATAAAGAAAAAATGAGTTGCAAATAAGGTAGCTAAAGAAAACAAGGGACTGTTATACTTTTAAAAAGCAGAGAAAATGGGTGTGATTTTGTTGGAAGCAAAAACTTGCTCCTGTGCAGAGACTGAACTGTCCAAGAGAGCTGAATGCTAAAATCTGCCTTTGAGTGCAGGGAAGGAACTGATAGGGACAGTAAATCCTTCTGTACAAGGATTTGTTCTTCAAATGTTTTTGTAACTGTAGCTGTAATTGTTAATAATTATCTCCCACAAAGTAGAACTTGGCAAAAAGAAACCCTTCCCCAACATTGAAAGAAAGCAAAGAAGATGAAAGTAAAAAGTCACCTCTCCCAATGAACTTATCTATGTGCAGAGATGTTCAGAAAATGTCCTTTTGAAGACATTTTTCTCTCTATTTTTGCACTAAGTTGACAATTTTAGGTTCAGTCTTGATATTCCTAGATATTTTTGTCTGAAACCTAGAGTTTCCAGTTGTCAGAATAGAGCAAGGGACACAAGTAAATTACTCTGATCCATCTGTGATTTCTCGATGCATTTTCTAGAATCCATGCACTGTTATAATTTTAATGAGATGAAAGAACACAATTATTAAATATGTATGGAACAGTTGTTTGATTTTCATTCATTTAACTTTAATACAGTATATGAATATGAATTGAATTGTTTGACTTATTTTGGGGGAATACCAACTAGAGATCATGTATAACCTTTGACCCAAAACTAACTCTATACTTCTAGTATTGAAGTAGGGAAAGCAGCCATTTTAAGGCCAGTGATATATATGGAATGTTGGAAGCATTGTGGCCAATACTGTCATTAAAGGGCTACCATTTTAGAGACCTCAGTAAAAATGACATTGCTGCCATGTTGGGAAGTCAAACTTTTTCAAACTTTATCACTTTTGATCTTGCGCTTATTTACTGAACCTTGTATGTTTGGAATCTACTCTTTTTTTATATAAATGTTTATTTTTATTACACAGACAACACATACAGACAACAATAAAAAAACCACAAAAAAAGCATCATCACATACATATTCTCGAATAACATTTACCATCACAGATTTTTCATCTAGTATAACTAAATACCTCACTTTCATTGTACGGTATAAGTTCAATTACGATTAGTATTATTTTTTCCCCAATAAATCATAGTTCCCTTACATTCTTGATTATCTATTTGATAACAGTATACCTTTATATAATCCCCATGTGAAAGAATTTTTTTTATCACCAACCATTTATATTTATTTATCACTATTTTCCCTTATACATAATTCCACCAATCAACTATCAGGTATGCTTATGTTCATTATTATCCTTGTACCTCATACCTTCAAACAGAAATCTTATTCCTTCATTTTTCAACAAAATATTCTACTCTTAATCTACGCTTAATTAATTACTTCTAGCTTTTGTCAACTGGCTCAAGATCTTGCTTGAAAGAAGTCATTCATAAACATTTTGAAGATACAGTTTCTCATTTTGGAGTCCATCTTGCTACTTTTGCTACTCAGAATACTACTTTTGTTTCTTCCATAATAATCTCATAATATGGGATTGAGATGTAGGATCAGAAAAATGACTACCATGTGATCAAACCCAGTCTCTTTTTATGTGCAGTTTAAAACAAAAACAGCAGTCTAGTGGTAACTTAGAAACCATCACCTATATTATATGATAAATTTGATTAAGCACAATCTATTTCAGGTATATGGAATACAATCTATAGCTAGGAGCTGAGTGTTTCCATGTGGGTGGTAGGAAGAAATGTAGGCCGGATGTCCAGGAGGACATGATAAAATATAAAAGGCAGAGACACTGATAATGAAGTTCTGACAGTAGATATTTTCAAAACAGTCATTTAGAATGACATAGACATTCAGAGGCTGATAAACTGATTAACCATGTAGCATGATAAGAAGCCTTTGTCTTTTGTTTAGACCTCAGGAAATTGAACTGAGTCTCTTGATGGATCCTAATGCAGTTTGACAAATCGCTCATTTTCCTGAAATTAACATTCTTAACCTCTCTGGGAAATTGTACATTTTTAGGCATTTATTTGCTTCCTTTGTGATTGATAGTGGATATGGTTTTATGCCAACATGAGGCATCATCTCTTCTGTTTGGAAAAATGCAAATGTCCTCCTCAATCACACACACACACACACACACACACACACACACACACACATTTACACACACACACACACACACACACACACATCTTTATCAAAACCTATCTGTTAAATGTTGGTACACATAATGTGCTTTACCAATGGTTAAACCCAGGTTGAAAGACACATTTCATTATCAACTTGGATATTTGCATGAAAGCATACAGAGGCCCATGGGGGAAAAATGAGTGGGTTGGTTTTGTGAATACAGGTTATTAAACTCTGCATAGCTTTTCTCTCTATTTAAACAGCATTTTCATCACTCTTTAATGAATGAATTTAACAGCCAGCATTGTGCAGATGACGTTTTTATATGCTGTGTGTCTGCTTCAATCTTATTTATTGTGCTTATCTTGTCTTCTCTGCTGTGGTCATTATTCACAGTTGGGTAACCCTCTACTGTTGGCAACACTCAAGTCAATCAATGCATGCAGACTATTCCTTTCAGCCGTTTCTCTTTCCTTTAGTTCACTTGGCTTTCTTCATAACATGGAGGTAGGGATGGGGTTTTGCCTGCAGAGGTTGGAATGAGGGCAAACTATCAGCAAGACTTGAAAGATTTCAGCGAGGACACTAGGATAAAAAGATGTTTATTTTAGTAATAAAAATAATGTGATAGGTTTGGAAATAATAAATGAGGCAATATGTAAAAATATATGTCTCTCATCTTTTAAGAATATAGAAAGTAATCAACTTATTTTGCAGAGCTGTGAGTTAAGGCTGTTTTCTTCTTCGGGACACTCATTTAGGCTGCAATCCAATATACCAGGAGGAGGGAAAAGGAATGTCAGAGAAAAGATGCTGGGAATGTCATAATCAGTCTTCATTATGGTCATACATCAGCATAAGGTAGAAGTAGTTCAGCAACATCAACAAGGCCACAAGTTCAGTACCTCTGCTATAGAGTAACTGGGAATTGCTTTTATATTTATAGAATCTTACGCTTAGAAATATATGTGCATTAGACGTTTTTAATGATGTGTCTGTTCTTTTTACATTTTGTCTCCATGAGTCCTCTAGATTGTAAATAATATAGATAGTGCTCTGAATAAGTTCATAATTTTACTCCCCAAACACTTCGTGTATGGAGATAACTCATCCACATTCCATAGATTTATTGCAGTTTTAATCATGAAACATGGAATGTGTTTTTCCAACCCGCCCATAGCTTCTGCAGAAAATAGGAAATACTCAAAATACTCCATATTTTTGGGAGTATAAGACACACCAAGATTTTGAAGAGGCAAATTTAAAAAAAAGGTTTTGGACTCTGCAGGCATCCCAAAAATGGCCCATTTTTCGCTAAAACGGGTCTGTTCTTTGTCAAAAAAGGGCATGCGTAGCCTTTAGGAGGCTTATAGAGTGTTCCTGAGGGTTGGGGAGGCAGGAAACAGCCCATTTTTAACTCATTTTCCCCTCCCCAGCCCCCATGAACACTCTGGAAGTCTCCTAAAGGCTATGCATGGTCATTTTTGCAAAGTAAGCGGGGTTTCAGGAGGCCAAAAATGCTGTATTCACTGTATAAAATGCACCCAGATTTTCACCCTCTTTTTTTGAGGGAAAAGGGTGCGTCTTATACTCCAAAAATATGGTAGTCCTTATCTTGCTCCTGAATCAGCTGGCTGGAGAATTCTGGGAGTTGAAGTCCACAAGTCTTAAAGTTGCCAAGTTAGAAGACCTCTGCCTTTATGGGAACACCAACCATTTGAACAAAGATAGCCACAGTATCTGTTGATGATGGAATCCACTGTACCTTCTGACAGATGAGAGAGGGGGGAAATTGCATAAGGAAACAAAGTTTTGGTTCAAGAATGTGTGTATTTGTATTTGTATTTATTAATATTTGTATGCCGCCCTTTTCCCCAAGGGGACTCAGGGCGGCTCACAATTCAAGGGGAGGGAGAGACAAACAGAGTTACATATAGGACAATACATCATTAAAAGCACAACATTCATACAATTCGGGTACGGTGAAGGTCTTTAGCCCCAGGCCTGTTGGGACAGCCAGGTTTTAAGGGCTATGCGGAAGGTCTGGAGGGTGGTGAGGGTACGAATCTCCACGGGGAGTTCGTTCCATAGGGTCGGAGCTGCCACAGAGAAGGCTCTCCTCCGCGTAGTTGCCAGTCGACATTGACTGGCTGATGGAACTCGGAGGAGGCCTAACCTGTGGGATCTAATTGGTCGAGTGGAGGTAATTGGCAGTAGGCGGTCTCTCAAGTACCCAGATCCAATACCATGAAGGGCTTTATAGGTGACAACTAGCACCTTGAAGCGTATCCGGAGATCAACAGGTAACCAGTGCAGCTCGCGGAGGATAGGTGTTATGTGGGTGAAATGAGGTGCACCCACAATCGCTCGCACGGCCGCATTCTGGACTAGCTGAAGTTGCCGAATACTCTTCAAGGGCAGCCCCATGTAGAGCACATTGCAGTATTCCAATGCTTTTGGAAGCCATGGAATGCAAAATGGAAATTCTGTTGTTAGGCTTAAAGGCAACAAACATTCTCTTCTGCTAGTCTCAAATTTTCCTTTGATTAATAAAATCTCACCCCACACTGCCTCTCATTTATGGTCTGTTTCTCTTGATAGTAGGTACAAGCATTCTGTGACCTTCCATATGGTTTCAACTCCAACTTCCACCATGATTGATAGTATTCCAACAACAAGTTAAAGACTTTAGAGTGCCTTACACCAACTCTCTTTGTCATGACAAGGTGGGTCTCTATCTGCCTGACCATTGGAGGACCCATCCTGGGCTTGGCTTGGCTTGGCTATCATAAAGCTTCTTCTGTATCTTTGTTTCAGATTGCAACCAAGCTCTTTAACATTTCTATTCAGCACTTGTACAAAGGAAGAAATAGAGAAAATAGTTAAAATGTTCATCAGATTTACAGAATTCAAAACATAGAATGGCTAATACCCCATATGCATCAATAAAAGAATAATTTCAAACTCACAGAAAGTACTAGTTTTGCTCTGTTTTGTATTGGTCAGAGCTTCCACATGAAGCAATGTGTGCATTTCTGGGCACTACATGCTTATATGGATTTTTTAAAAAAATTAGAATGGACTATCAGAGACCTACTATATCAGATAACTCATAACTACCATATTTTTCGGAGTATAAGATGCACCTTTCCCCCCTTAAAAGAGCCTGGAAATGTTGGTGCATTTTATACACCAAAACCAGCCATTTTTGGTTTTGAAGCCCCACCCGCACATCCCATTTTTGCGAAAAATGGGCCGTTTTTTGCAAAGATGGAGGCATTTTTATCTTCCCCGGGCCCCCAGAAGTACTCTGCAGGCTTCAACAGGGCTGTGAGAAGGCAAAAATGTTTTTGTGAAAAACATCCCATTTTTTGCCCTTTTTTTTTTGCAAAAATGGGGACATTTTTACCTTTCCTCAGCCCTGCTGGAGCATGCAGAGTGCTGTTGGGGGCTGGGGGAGAAGGCAAAAACTTTTTTTCTTACTTACCTCTTCAAAATCTTGGTGCATCTTATACACCGATGCGTCTTAAAGTCCAAAAAATACGGTATATTCCGGAGAGGAAAGTGTTTCATTATCAGAAGACATGTAGAAGATAGGCCTTCCCCAGTTCAACAGACTTTTTACTCTATATTCTATAGAGGAGAACAAGACAAACAGCAGTGACATGTCATATCAGGTTTTACCTTTCCAAAGTTGTGTTTTTCCTTATAGTTGCTTCAATTATTTTGTTTTTCTGTTTCATAATAAGGCCCAGCATCCTACTCATTTGGTTAAAAATAACTAACCTATAGTCAATGTTCTGCCCTTCCTTCTGATTGTTAGCTTTCTCATTTTTTCCCTCTCATGGTGGCTTTTTCATATTTAGGTCTTCTTGTTTATGATTTATGAAGCTTTCACTCTATTGCATTTAAAAGGCTCAATGCTGGAAAAAAAGAAAGCTTTTAGCTGGAAGGCAAAATGGAAAAAGCAATATTTCGTGCTGTTTTTAATGTAATTTAAAGGCAGCTTTCAAGTTAAAAACCAGAAAATGAAACAAGGCATGGGTTACATCCTAAGAGAGGATATGCTGCCCCCTCCCCAAATTCTTCCCAGAGCTGGACATTACCAGTGACAACGGAGATGGATTTTTCCTCTAACCAATGTGCAGGCTTTTCCTTTCAAAACATGAGGAATTGTGTTTGTGTCTCAACAGAGCCTTTTGACAGGAATCTCAAGGGGTGAAAATACCACTATTCTTTTCTTCTATTGTTATAGAGGCTGTACACATTTAGACAGTTACTTAATCAAACAATCCTGGCCAGGTTCTTCAGATAACTGCAGAAGAAGCCACAAATTCTACTTGTCAGTTTGACTGGAAATCTACTCATAAGGATTGGTTGCATCCCAGGTGATTGTAATCCCTGAATCTGCTGTCAGTTTATAAAAGTTGGGGATTCTTTTTCAAGCCAAATAATGATAATAATGCTGTGTTGAAATGTGCCTTGCAATTTCTCAGAAAGTTTTCACTTTCTACCCCCTCATGACAAGGCTTCTGTTTTTGATCTTTCCAACCCAACAGAATGTGGGAAAGAAAATTATGTTGGACTGTTTTTTTGTCCAAGGCAACAGAATAGAACCAAATTTAATCCAGTGGGAAAAGACAACAAAAGAAATGTCAGATTTGGAACTGAGTTGGGCAAGAGCTGCTAAGAAAATCTCCAGGAAAAAATTACCTCAGTATATTCCTACGTGACAAGAAATTGGGCAGTTCAGAAAATTGCCAGCACTCCTACTCTGTCCCTCTCTCCTCTGTTCAGTTTATAGATTAACAGAGTTGGAAGGGACCTTGGAGGTCTTATAGTCCAACCCCCTGCTCAGGCAGGAAACCCTACACTATTTCAGACAAATGGTTATCCAACATCTTCTTAAAAACTCGCAGTGTTGGAGCATCCACAACTTCTGGAGGCAAATTGTTCCCCTGATTAATTGTTCTAACTGTCAGGAAATTTCTCCTTAGTTCTAAGTTGCTTCTGTCCTTGATTAGTTTCCACCCTTTGCTTTTTGTCCTGTCCTCAGGTGCTTTGGAGAATAGCTTGACTCCCTCTTCTTTGTGGCAACCCCTGAGATATTGGATCATTGCTATCATGTCACCCCTAATCCTTCTTTTGAGACTAGACATACCTAGTTCCAGCAACTGTTCTTTATAGATTAGTCCCCTAATCATCTTTGTTGCTCTTCTCTGCACTCTTTCTAGAGTCTCCACATCTTTTCTACATCGTGGCGACCAAAACTGAATGCAGTATTCCAAGTGTGGCCTTACCAAGGCATTATAAAGTGGTATTAACGCTTCACATGATTCTATCCCTATTTATGCAGCCTAGAATTGTGTTGGCTTTTTTGGCAGCTGCTGCACACTGCTGGCACATATTTAAATGGTTGTCCACTAAGACTCCAATATCCCTCTCACAGTTACTACTATTGAGCAATGTACCACCTATACTGTACCTGTGCATTTTGTTTTTCTTGCCTAAATGTAGAACCTTACTTTTTTCACTATTGAATTCCATTTTGTTAGATAGCACCCAATGTTCAAGTCTGTCAAGGTCCTTCTGTATCTTGAGCCTGTCTTCTGGAGTGTTGGCTATTCGTGCCAGCTTGGTATCATCTGAAAATTTGATGAGTTCCCCATATATACCCTCATCCAAGTCATTGATGAAGATGTTGAAGAGTACTGAGCCTAAAACAGAGCCTGCATATTTCCCTCCATGTAGATGCAATTCCATTGAGGAGAACACATTGAGTGCAGTTATATGCATGGAAATAACATGCTGACCAGAGCATATCGTAGATGCAAAACTAAGATATACATATACAATACATGTTGTCATTGACTTACACTAGTTCATTTAGTGACTGTTTAAAATTACAACAGCACTAAAAAAACTTATGCTTGTTTTTTCACCCTTATGACCATTGTAGCATCACCATGGTCACATGATCAAAATTCAGATGATTGGTCTTCTGACCCAGCTCCCAAACACAACAAACCTTCTGTATTAAATAAATGGTCCCTTTAATAGGAACACCAGCAGCTCCGACAAATCGTTTCTCTCTCTCACACACACACAGCGGGCTAACAAGTCTATCTAGTGGGGAGATGAATAGTTGTCTGCCACCCCTATTCATTTCCACTCCCTGCCTTTTATTGCCAGAGCTAGGATGGGACTTCGCTAGCGGTGGTGATTCTTTTATCCCAAGGATCAGCCAATAGATTTCCCCCTGATATTCTCTCCTCTGCTTTCTGCATATCCTCACATCATGCACTGGACCCAACTGTTCCTCCTCTTCTTTATCAGCCACCTCCAGACCTGGGTGCTGTTGACTCTCCATCTGAGGGCTGATGGATAGCCCAGGCTCCACCTCTATCTCTATCTCTGACAGCTCCATTCCCTCTTCTCCCTCGGAGCTCTCAGGTTGCCTTGATGCTGGCCCTGATTCCCATGCCTCCACCTTCTCTGATTCGGCTGCTGGTGGGGCCGCAAGCTGACAGGCCACACCACTTGGCAACTGGTTCATATTTATGATGGTTGCAATCTCCTGGGTCATGTGATCAACCTTTGCGAGCTTCTGACAAGCACAGTCAATGGGGAAGCCAAATTCACTTAACAACTGTGTTACTAATTACTAATTACATTAGTTACTAATGATTGTAGTGATTCACTTAACAATTGTGGCAAGAAAGGGTGTAAAATGGGGCAAAATTCACTTAACAAATGCTCACTTAGCAACACAAATTTTGGGCTCCATTGTAGTTACAACTCAAGGACTACCTGTGTAGGAAACACTCATAGATGCAACATGTTATTTCATAACACAGAAAAATATATATAGAATCCTCTTAGAGCCTCTGTTGGTATGGGAATCAGCAGATAACCGGAGAGATGACAGAAAATGAAAAATAGGCCATCCATCAGTCACCTACAAACAAGAAAACTACATCTCACTTCACCACAATGCTCTGAAGGTGGGTGGAGGAAGTAGGAAAGCAATTTAATCTTCGTTGATTTGAATGAATATGCTAAGAGATGCAGAAAAACATTGGCCTAGCAGTAATATAAGCAAACACAAAAATCTGTCTGACAGAACAATTATAAAATTTACTCTAAGAAACAAATGCATGATTCCTACTGTGGCATTCTCCCCTTCCCCACTTTGTTGCCACTTTTTACAGGCTATGAATTGATCTATTTTCCAGGAACAGAAGGATGAAAAAAAGGAACAAAGAGGCCAATAAATAGAGCTCTGGTGGTCTAAATAATGGACTAAATAATTACAGTTTGTAATGATTACTTTCAAACAGAAGTACAACTCATTATATCATTGTGATGAAGATTGTGATTGGCCATCCTTATGCAAATTGAAGATGGCCAATTTAAAGTCCATTGTTGCTTTCTGTGTGTGCACGTCAGAGATGGTATTCAGCAGGTTCTGATCAGTTCTGGAGAACTGGCAGTGGAAATTTTGAGTAGTTCAGAGAACCGGTAAATACCACCTCTGACTGGCCCCTAGTCTCTGCCTCCCGAGTCCTAGCTGATTGGGAGGAAATGGGGAATTTGCAGTAACCTTC
The DNA here is from genome assembly GCF_009769535.1 of Thamnophis elegans. NCBI lineage: Eukaryota > Metazoa > Chordata > Lepidosauria > Squamata > Natricidae > Thamnophis > Thamnophis elegans. The sequence goes on from NC_045547.1 coordinate 27,514,276, forward strand.
CCCTGGAATGGGGTGGAAATGGAGATTTTACAATATTCTTCCCCTGCCACACCTACCAAGCCACTCCCACCAAACCACGTGCACAGAACCAGTAGTAAAAAAAAATTGAATCCCACCACTGGTGCACATGTACTAATATATAGCCCATTAATACAGAACGCTTCATTGAAATAAAGCAATATTCTCCTTATAATGTCTTTGTGAAACCAGTTACTGTGAGGTTCATTATCTTACTAAATTATCTTTCCAGGGAGGAATGTAGCTGGTTCAGTGATAGGATATAATGGTATGCAGGAAAGACCTTGGGATAATGATCCTAAAAATGCTGCCTAGGAAACGATCAGATAAGAGACTTGCAAGATTGATGTTAGCCTTACTAAGTAGACCAGACAGGAACGATGATCAGAAGACCAAATTCAATGTTATTGTAAAGATACATTAACAGATTTTTCCAAGTCTGCAATTAAAATTCTCCTACTGTCTTCTTTACAGACCAAGAAATTAAGGAAATGAAATGAAACAAACTAATTTAATAACACACAGTATCCAGAAATTATCAAATTTTGATGGAGGAGAGGCTGAATGGCCAAACTTTGTTAGTTTCATGTATTAGTTAACTCAATGTCTATTGGGCCAAGAAACAGTAGATAAACTGAATGAAGTGAAGGAAACGTCTTAGTTTTAATGAAACTAACAGCTCTAATTTGTAGGGGAAAGTCTATTTTTTTTTGTTAAAGCATAATAATTCTTCATTAAATATTATTTATAAAGTTTCAAATAAAGGCTAAGATTTAAAATGTTTGTTTGACAATAATTCATTTTAATTACTTCATGAAAATAACCAAAATATTATAATGAGATTTAATTATAAACATAAAGATGAAGCTTCATTTCCAAGTTTTCAGTAGCTAGACCAAGGTAATTAGGAAATAAAACAACAAATTGACATTTATTTATTTAATTTTATCCAACCATTTGTATAGAAGCTCAATGTTTCTTTCTCAATGACAACACTGTGATAGTTTGAAAGAGAGTGACAGATCCAAAATCACCCATTTTGGGTGAATTTATATGGCTGACATTAGTTGATAATGATGATGATGATAATAATAACTATATCATCTACTCTTTGTCCAAACTACTTTTGCAATCTCAGTAAATATGATTCAAAGTGCATGTATTATGCATGATCTTTTACTAATCTGCAGCATGGAATGAGATAACGTACAAAATAAAATAGACCAGTGGTGTGGAGTTTTCAGCAAATTAAGTTATTGGAATTGTAGCAAATGTGGTGGGGAAAAACAATTAAAGTTCCTTTACACTTGAGATTTTAATTTATACCAAGTTTTAAACATATTCCAGCTTTATAACACAGGGGAGGTTGGAAGAGAAATTATAATTATGAGTGAACATGCCATAACTTGTGTAGTGTCTTATGACAGGGAGAACTTAATAACAGGAGATCAATATATTACTCATCAATAGACACAATACAATTTCTCACTGCATGAATATAGTTTATAAAAATCATGGAAATCCATCCTCTTTAGCTTTATTAGCTTTGAAGGAGAGATCGACTAGCCATCAATACAAATCATCATAAGAAATGTAGCTATCATTTTCTGATACATTGTGGCTGGAAAGACACAATAGATCCATATCCCAATATGAAACAATATCTCTAGCTTTGATATTAGAAAGTATATGGAGCAACTTATTTACAAATAGTGGATTTTGATAATAGTGGATTTCCCTCCCAGGCTAATATATTTTACTATACTTGAATTGAGGAGACTGTTGAAATTCCAAGTATGAGGTTTCAGTGGATAATAGTCCAGAGGCAAGTTGTACATAGGATTAGTCATCACCTAAGTAATTCTCCATCAGCCAAATTATAGCACAAAGTCCATCTTGACACTCCTCTGTTTTATGGCATCTTCTGATTGAAGGATTATGTAATCTGTATCCAGGTAACATGGAGAGGTATAACAAGAAAAAGTAAAGATGTTCTCCATCAGCAGTTAACCTTGACATTTCTCTTGAAATTATACTAATTTAGATGTGCACATATAGATATAAATCACTCTATGCAGATTTTAATAAAAGCATCTGCTTTTATTCTCTTTCTTTGGCAATGGATTTCTTTGGGAGGGAGGGTGTGAATGTTGTGAAAAAAATCCACATAAATGATTGAACTTTATTCTAAGGAAGCAATTTTAATGTAATTAAATTTGCCTTCACATTGTTGCTCATTTTTTAAGCCAGGAGGCTTGGTATTGCACTAATTTTTTTCCATGCCTTTACTGATCTATGTAGAATTACCGGTGTTTCTGGCACATTAAAAGGTCATGTATCCTTTGAATCAAGAGTTCCTGTTAACACTCCCACTGGTGATGCAACGGAGCCCTAATGGCAGTCTTTCCCACTGTGTATACCAGGGGTGTCAAACTCGTGGCATCATGTGATGTATCACAACTTTTTCCCCTTTGCTAAAATGGGGAGTGTGTGTGATATACGTATCTGGCCCTGGGTCTATACTGCTGCAGCACTGAAAAGAACAGTAGCAGTAGTAGTGGTTCTAGCCACACTCCCTACATCCCTCTCTGTCAAGACTGATGGAACACAACAATTTTATATTTCATAAGGTATTCATAGTGGTATTGATCTGACATAACATTCACATCATAGCAAACCATAAAGAGAGCCAATATGGTGCAATGGTTGAATTAATTGATTTTTCAAGTCCACCCTTAATCATGGACTCTTATTGTGGTTTTGAGCCGGTCACATATTCAATGTAGCCTTTCCCAAAGTTTGTGAAATAAAAATGAATGGGGATACTCATGAAAGCCACCTTTAATTCTTGGTGGGGGGAAGGAAAAATATAAATTTAACATATATAAGTGAATAAATAATTAAAGTGTAAGATCCTTAATATTTGCCAGCATATTTATTAGGAACAGACATTTATTAAGGGCATGGATTCAAAGAGCAAAATTGATTAGGAGCATACATAGAAGTGATTGTATGTCAACTGTGAAGGGCAGCTGTGTGAGTCAAGAAAGAAGTCATGGTTGCTTTAAAGAGTTGTCAGCAGGTGGTATGTGCAAATCCATGTGTGTTTTAGATCAAATTTTGACTTTTGATCTCTGCATAACTGTAACGTTGGCATATGTGTGTCTGTGTTGCTTTTCTGGCATGAATGGTGCTTATGGTAATTAACTACAATAAAAAGACAATATACAACATTATAATCACATCATAAAATAGAAAGCACTATGTAATATAATTAGGAAATAAATAAAGGCCATCCATTAGTTAAAACTTATTTTAATAAATGATCACTGGGGAGTTCTTGATTCAGATACTTTGTTTCTGTATTGGGTTAACTAAAGGTTTCTGTATAATAAATTGGTTTTTGGGGGGTAGGGGGGTGGGGAGTGTTCTGTGTGTTGTCCATGGTATCTGTGGTAGGTTCTTTGGAATAAAAGTCCAGCTTCACTGATCTAATCAAAATAGGACAAATTCTAAAAAAGAACAATGGTGCATGAAAAGAAGTGGACTCATCCTCTCATAGTTCCCTAGTCACCTAAAATGCAGTATACAAACTGGAAATAGCTTTCCACTCATTCTTCTTCCAGATACTGTATTTTTCTGAGTATAAGACGGACCTTTTTCCCCCAAAAAAGAGGGTGAAAATCTAGATGTGCCTTATACACTAAATACAGCATTTGTGGCCTAACAACCCCCCACTTTGCAAAAATGAACATGCAGAGGGTTTGGGAGGCTTGCAAAGTGCTCCTGGGGGCTGGGGATGAGCAAAAACAAGCCGTTTTTGCCCCACCCCCACCCCCAGGAGCACTCTACAAGCCTCCAAAGCTCTGCATGGCCTTTTTTTTTTTTTTTTTTCAAAAATGCCATTTTTTGCTCATTTTGGGGGGGAAGCCCCCATGAGCACTCTACAAGCTTCCCAAAACTCTGCATTCTCTCTCTCTCTCTCCCCTCCCTCCCTCTCCCTCCCTCCCTCCCTCTCTCGCTCTCTGTCTGTCTCTCTCTCTCTACAAAAAATGAGGTGTGCAGAGGGTTTGGGAGACCTGCAGAGTGCAAAAACTTTTTTTTTAATTTACCTCTTCAAAATGATGATGTGTCTTATACTCCTTTGTGTCTTATAGTCCGAAAAATACAAGTCTTTTTATAAATTCTCATGATAATACTAATTTTGCTTCTCTTTCCTTTTATTCTTAGCCAAACATTTTTACCAGGATTTCCATTTTCTGATTTGTGAATTTTTCTGCAAGCATTTACTTTTCTTACATACAACAGGGAACTTTATGTTGTCTTTCTTCCTTCTAAATAAGATGCAGATTTTCCTGGCAATCCTGAAAGTATGTGGGTCATCCCAACAAATTTCAATGATGCCTATGATATTATACTTTATTGACCCTCTGTGTGGGAGTTCCAAGTTCTTCTTTATTTCCCATGAGCTGAACATTGTTGTAGAAACATCTGAGATTGGAATGATACCATGTACAGATTTTGCTGTTGTAGTTTTCACCCAATCTCTATCTCCCCCTCCCCCTTGCTTCAACATTTGTCTTCTATATAGTTGCCTCCAGTCAACTACATATATAGTATATAGTTGGCAGGGACGTGCAGTCAGGGGAGGCAGGGGAGGCAGAGCCTCACCACTGTCATCATGAAAAGAAAAAAATGTAAAAGGAAAAAGGCTGAGTTAGTTGCTGCCAGAGTCACAGCACTGAGATGACTCTGCTTAGTGCTTAACTGTTTAAAAAGCCCTTTACAGGAAGAGGCAGGAGAACAAGGTGCCTCATCTAGTCTGACTTTATGATCACTCAAGCAGAGTTAAGCAAGGGTTAAAAGCCGAAAAATTCCTGACGTATATGAGGCACCTTGTTCTCCTGCCTCCTGTAGAGGGTGTTTTTTTAGAGGCTTTTTTAAACAGTTAAGCAGAGTCATCCACACGGTGACTCTGGCAGCAACTAGCTCAGCCTGATCTCAGATTTTGCCTTTTTCCTTTTATATTTTTTTTCCTGTTCATGATTGCAGGCAAGAGCAGAGTTGAAATCCTCTCTGAAACAGCTGGAAAAGGTACGTGTGTGGGTCGGAGGGAAGGGGAGGAATTCAAACTTCATCCTCAAGTGTAGATCCCTCCCCAAGGGTAGTTTGATTGCCTTTACACACACACACACACACACACACACACACACAGCTGGATAAAGTATATAAGCCCAGCTTCACTGATTACAAGTTTGAAAAGGCAACGTGGCTCCACCTGCAATCAAAGGCTCGGATCAGAAGGCAGCAGGGGAATAGGGGTAGGGTATGGCAGAGGAGCTGCTTTCAAGCCATTGGAAAATATATCCAATCCAACTTCTGTGTTTGTGTTTGTTTGAGATTGAATGAGTGAGAGAGGGATCCAACTTCTCTGTGTGCATGTGTCTGTTTGAGAGAGGGGGAAGGAGGGAGAGGGGGAGGAAGGAGGGGGAGGGAGAAGAAAAAGAATGAAGGAAAACTTTTTCGCAAAGGAGAAAAACAAATGCTGTCACTTTAAATCGGAACTGAGCATGCCTGGCTGTGGAATTCTGGGAGTTGAAGTCCACAAGTCTAAAAAAATTTGAAACCCCTGTGTCAGTGCCTCACTAGCCATAAACCTCACTGAACGTCACTGATAGTTGGTATACTTGTTCTGGATATGCTTTGTACTGGGCTTTCAACACACTTGGTCTTTTTCTCTATGTTAACACATTCCTGATGAGATTGGAAAGGTGCCTACTGAACACATATAAATCCAATAAAGAAACGAACAAACAAACACATCCTTAGCTTTCTTCATGTGTAGCAGTCTTCATCTGGAGCCCTTGCCAGGAATCTTTATACTGCAGCTCATAGTCAAAGAAACAGAACTCTTCTTGGTAGCACCATCTACATGGTCAGAAGTTCATTTCCAGAACAACATTATCCTGGATATCATGATCTTCAACTGAACTAAAATGTACTTTGTTCTCTCATTTCTATTGCATTCTGGAGAAAAAGAAAATTTTTGCATTCATCTATATACCTTGCAAATTGCTATATAGTCATATTATGTTCTCCTGTCCTATGATGTAATTTTGAGGCCAACACAATCATAATGCTTCCCTTTCTATCAAAAGAATTTTTAAATAATATTTTAAATGCTAAGGGATGAATTTCATCAGTAAATCTCATAAATTAACCCTTCCCCCTTAATGGTTCTTGGGGGAAAATTGTAGAGAACATTCTAAGAGGAAGAGAGGTTAAAGAAATATGGTGTGCATCCCCTTATACAGATTTCTTTATATATATATATATATATATATATATATATATATATATATATATATATATATATATATATATATATATATATCTTTTATTATGTTTTCATTCTATACAATCACATATTTACTGTGCTTGATCAGGGCATATAACATTGAGTAATAAACACGGCCTTCACTTATATAGAAAATGCCCTCTACAATGCAAACCCAATATACCACCTTGGCCCACCATACACCCTCTTTCAACCCCCTCCAACTTTCATTCTTCCTTCTCACACACCCCTCTACGCCTACTTCCCCTCCCCTTCTTTCTAACACTAACCCTGTCACTCCCTCTAATCCATTCCCTCCCTCCCTTCTCCTCCTCCTCTCTCTCACCCTCTCCACCCTCCTTCTTCTTTCACTCGACTCTTTCCTTCGGTATATTTCTATTATCTTCCAGTATATTCGGTTTGTTCTATTTTCGCACTAACATTGAAAAGCCACAGTATACAAATGCAATCATGGAATTTAACACATATTGTATTTCCCCCCTCCCCCCTCCCCCTAAATCCCCACCTCCCTTCCCTCCCCCCGACTTCCCAAAGACCATACGTGGTATAACTTTTGGACAATCACAGTCTAAAATATCTCTACATTGAACTCAGCTCCTTACTGTTACCCAAATTTTATATACAGATTTCTATTAAAGTTAGCATCCCTAATTTTATTATGAAGTCTTAGTTTGATTGCAGGCTTCATCCCATTCTGCAGAAAATAAAAACGTTAGTACCACTAGACCAGGGGTGTCAAACTTGATTTCATTGCAGGCCACATCAGGATTGTGTTTGACCTTGGGGGTGGGGCAGGTGAAAGGAAGCTTGATGTCACTCATTGAGGCTCCACTTTCAGATGCAATGAGCCCCTACAGTCCTCTGCCAGCAAAAATAGAGCTCAGGGGGCGCGTGCATGGCCCCTCTGAACTCTCCATTTTCACTGGCAGAGGGCTGCAAGAGCCCATTGCAGCTGAAAACAGAACCTGCATGCAGCCTCTCTGAGTTCCATTTTCACTGGCAGAGGCACCACAGGCTGGTCGTTTGCTGTTTCCAGGGCTGTCCCGTGGGCCAGATCTAAGTACCCTGCGGGCCTTGAGTTTGACACCCCTGCACTAGACCAATCACTTCTATTACAACATCCCATTCATTGTGAATCCCTGACTAGTTGGGTCCATTCTAGGACAGAGAGAAAGAAAGTCCAGACATGAGAACAGGAGGGCCTCAAAGTTGGAGCAGGTTGTGAAAAAGCTCAGGAAGTTATCGAAAGAGTTTTTAAAATATGTTTCTCAGCCATTTTTTTTTTTGTTTATACCTGTTCGACTAAGAGCAATATTTTTCACTTGAAAACTGAGTGTGACAATGTTCTGCAGAACCCTAGAGATACAGGTCTTGTCTAATGGCATATTATATTGCTCACAGTTATTCTGTTGCTTTATATCACTCCTTTTAAATTTTCATCTGGTATGATTTTAAGGTTCTCTTTATTTGTCAATAAATAATCTTAATAGTACCACTGAATAAATAATGTTCACTTGCAGAATATAGTGAAGGAACACATCAAAACTTATATAATGGACCAAGGATGAAAAGTAGAAAACTAATAACAAAGGGGAAAGCACTGTTATTATTTCAACAAGGATGCTATAATCGTATATGGCTGTGATGGCGAACCTATGGCACGCGTGGCAGAGATGGCATGCAGATCCCTCTCTGCTGGCATGCATGCCGTCGCCCCAGGTCAGATTACCGTGACATTTATTTCGTGAGCTTCTGTTTCCCTGCAGACAATGAAACGGAAGCTCACTAAAGAAAAAGATCTTACTTCTTGCCATGCTGCCAGGGTTGGGATGCCCTGCCTTCTGTTGGCCAGCTGGTCTTTGGGTTTCTGCTGGTCTTTGGGTCTCTGCTGCGCATGTGCACATGTGTGCATGCGCGCATGCGCACATGTCTGCACATGCACGCACATTTTTGTACATGTGCACATTCACATATGTCTACGCATGGACATGTTTGTGTATTTCCATGCATGCACGCGGACAACTTTAAGTTTGGGCATGGTTGCACACAGTTTGGGCACTCGGTGTCTAAAAGATTCGCCATCCCTGATATATGGGAAAGACCTTGGGAAACAGGCATAGATTCTGGCCTGGGGAATTGTCATATTTATGTTTTATTTATCAGATTTAGAGTCCACGCATCTCACTCTCTGATATGAGACAGTATAGTCTGTAACTGCATAGTGGTCAGAGCAAGAGACTCAGAAAGGACTCTCTCTCATTTCTCAGGTTGTAAAGATGATAGCAGGAGACTTTTACTTTCAGACATGGAAGATTTTGTTAATGTGTCTTTATAATAAAGTAGAATTTGTTTACCTGGTGATCTTTCCTGTCCCATATGAGAAGGCTGACACATGCCCTATTAATAATAATTTTATTTTGTTCTAATATGTTAGATCTTTATAGAAAGTTTGCAAGTGGTTGTATCTCACTGTGCCCTTGTGTTACAATAATCATATGCATAGCATAGTAATTTGATCAATAAAATCAATTTTCTAAAATTAATTCCAGTAATATACTATATAGCACCATATTGACAATGGTGCAGAAGTTGTAGCTAGGGCAGAGTAATTGTCGTTGTGGTAACTAAATATAATTGCAACAGTTAAAACACTGTACTTGTTGCCTGTAACTTTATAATCTAATTCAGTTCAATTTAGATGTTGTGGAACATATCAAGTGATGGTTGATAACTTCATTTCCTCAAGTGGAAACTGACATAAATTGAAGTGAAACAAATTCTATGATGAACCTGGGAATGTAGCCAACACTTATACTTTTCACTTCTTTTCCCAGAACAAGCTTACAAATCTAGAGAGAGTTTACTACATCAAGATTATGATGTTGTGTAATAATTGGAGCCTAAGCTCTGATAGCCTCTGAGAAAATATTTCTATCTGAATCATAATGAGAAACATTCTGGAATAAGGCTGTATCTGTTCTTGGAATTAAAAGAAGGCAAATTGCTCTTAGCTTTAAAATGTTGGAATAAATGAGGAAGGAAAGATAGAAAATTTGCAAAAAAATATGAAGAATGTGCTAATATAAAAAATAAATTAGTAAATAAAATTATTGCCTTTTTGTTATAGCCTTTATCATTGATCCACTATGCCAGTCTCCCTTAAAGCTACAGCAATAGTGAAGGGCAGGCATATTGGCCAATGACCAAAAAGGAGATGATATTTTACACCTAGATCTTAGCCAATTGAAAACAAGCAGGTCACAATCTCATCATTTGGCACCTCCTCCTCTTCCACATACTTTAGATTCACCACATGGGATATCTTTTTCTGAGGTTAGAGGACAATACATATAAAACCTCTGCAGGCTGACATATAGATAATGAGAAGGAGGAAATATTCTGGGGTTATTGGAATATTCTTATGCCTCAGCAACCCAGACACACAGAAGTCTCCTCAAAATAACAGGAAATTATGCTATAATTTTGCATTATCATGCTATCAAAAACTTAGCATTGTAATTAATGGTTCCACAGGGGACTCACCCAGAAAAGGTGTTCAAATCCTTATGTAGCTTTGGGATTACTGGTCTCTGCTCCTACTGAATTGAACTACGGTATATCACTGTACATTTGACAACTTCTAATAATATTTGCTGACAATTATTCAACGACAAAAAAATTTGATGAAAGTACAGTATCTGCAAGGGTGGGTTCCTGCCAGTTCTAACCTCTTCTATAGAAGAAGTTCCACAAATCTACAGTGCCGTTTAGAACCGGTTCCAGCTCCATCCCCCCACCCGTCCACACATCATCAAGATGAAGAGCGAGAGGAGGAATTCTGGGAGTTGAAGCCCACAAGTCTTAAAGCTGTCAAGTTTGAACACCCCTGGGTTTTTTTTCTAAAGAGTTATGGGTGCAAAGATCTTGTAACTTGACAACTTTAAGATTTGCGTGCTTCAAATGCCAGAGTTTCTGAGCCAACATTATGGTTGCTAAGCAAGAGCATTGTTAAGTGAGTTTCACCACATTTTACAAGTTGGCCACACCCACCAAGTCACATGGCTGGCAAGCCACTCCCACCCAGTCACATGGATGGCAAGCCACTCCCACAAAGCAGGCCACACCTACAGAAGAGGTTCTAAAAAAATTTGAAACCCACCACCAAGTATCTGGTATTTTCCCCCCAAGATTCTTCTCAAAATTGAGCATTTACAAAACTGGTATAAATTTGGGGAAGTTGAACCAAAATAAAAAGAAGAAAGAGGAGAAGGGAGGGGAAGGGAGAAGAGAGGAGAGAAGAGGAGGATTGCCTTTAAATAATGCATACATTGGAGAAAGTTTCATATGAAAATTGAATATATGGGAATGTTGCATATAAAATTCCTAGGCAATTAAATGTGAGGTGCATACAGAAATCTCCTAAAACATGAATGGATCTTTGCACATATCCCTATATAAAGAAGCCGAATCTCTATAAGGACCCAGAATCTCCTGGAGGGAGAGAAGAATGACACATATTGTGTAAGTAATAACACCGCCTAGATTTTCAGTAACTTGCATATCCTATTTATGCTATGCAGCAAATTTGGATTCAGGGTAAAAGGAAGCTTCGGAGCATGAAGAGGTACCCCCATAGAATCTGTCATCAGCTCTTGAAACCAAGGGTCTTTTCCAAGGATTGCATTGTGGCTGCAAAGGACCACTTGATCTTGTCGCTATTTGGTTTTGGAAAAAATGCAGATGCTTAAGGAGTTACCCACCAGGGTACATAGTTGCTCCTGCACCTATTTCTCTGCCTAACTGAAGGAATGTAAAGCCCTAATAGCTACCTCTTGTCTTAGCCCTAGTTTCCAGAACCAATGCCGGAGAAGAATTTTTAAAGCACCAGCTACCAGTTCCAAACAAGATCCATAGATTGGGTTATTTGGAACAAGCAAGGCAGCCCAGAAAATCATGGCAGCCCAGAAAATCATGTACAAATGATGGAAAATATGCAGTAGATATTTGAATTTTTGGAACTGCAGCTTCCTTCTTTTTCTACTGTTGCAGTTTCAGGAATTAATTTAAGGGGGAAAGGGGGGAGGAGGGAATAAGCAATATAAGTGATGGGGAAAAGATGTATGAAAGACTGCAAGGGACTATACAAATGGCTGCAAGAAATGGAGCCCCATTTATCTCATCAGGAGACTTTGCTTATAATGCATCTAGATGTATAACCTGGTATAAATGTGTCAAACTATCCTAAGGAAGGTAGCTAATCATACAGAATTTTTTTCAACTCTATTTGACATTGCTATAGAATCTTTGCTTGAATAACAGAAATGGCTTCAAGAATTTGGAATAAGAGCTTCAAAGAGCCAGGCTGTCTTAGCAATAAAATATGCACACAATTGTTCTTTCTCACTGTCTTTTATGAGTGGTTGGGATTTTTTTAATTGCTTTGTTTTGTTGCTACTTTGCTTTCCATGTGGGAGCTCTTCAAAGGGAAACATGGCTTCAATGCTGGAATAGGTTTAATTTACATGCCAAACATACTTTTCAATTACTCTTCATAAAAGCTCATAAGAATCCCTTTCTGTTAGGGACAGATCATCAATAGAGAATATCTATTGATATGGTCTCTAGGAGTAAAACAACAACAACAACGATTCAATGGTACATAATCAATCAATCAAAAAGGGGGGAGGGAGGAAGACCTTTTAATGGCCATACATTTTGGAAACCCAAAGGATTGTTGCATTTTATGAACAAACACCCTCTCCTTCTCTTTTGCCGGAAAAACTCCCTAAACTCATGGACTGAACAAAACAGCATAAAACGGTGGTTATCAACCTGTGGTCTGCAGACTGCTTTGGGGGAGGGGTCATGATATCAGAGAGAATCTGCGAAGGCTGGAAGAACTGTTATAATTTAAATCTTGAAATTTAAATCTTGAGAGCTCATGGCCATGACCTTTGGCCACAAAAGGTATTTAAAGGGAGGCCTGTGGTGAAAAAAAAAGATTGAGAACCACTGGCATAAAATATACCCATCATTGTTAGGATTCCAAGTCACACACCACCACCACCTCCCCCCAACGAAAGAAGACTCCAAGGATTTAGTTTCCTCAAAGTTCCATTTTATTAGTGATGTCATATTGGCACATCTGGGAAAACCCAAACCTGAAAGTTTCCAAGTATTCCCCACCCAAAAGAAAGTTCAAGTCCCTGCCCAGCACCCATAGGCCCATCACATGATCCAATCAGGCACCATCCAAAACTGAGATGCCTCCCAGTCACCTCATTGCAGTTGAAGGGCCAGATGGCCTTGACTTTCTGAGGAAGAATGTTATTTTGACTACATCACCCACACTCTATATAATCCCCCCTCCCATTTTCTCACAGTAGAAGATGTGGCAGGCATGGAGTCCCAAAGGTGAAAGATGGCTTCCAGGTCTGACACCTCATAGCATTTCCCACAGAAAATTCAGAAAATCCATTAGTAAATGGTCATTTCTAGAAATCACTCAGCCACAGTTACAACTTTTGTCAAGGACAGCATTATTTCAAAGACTTTTACATGCCCAGGTATTTTGAGCATTTAGACATTTTGTATTTTTAAATATTTCTTTTATATTACAAATAAAAAGGAGAGTAGAAATAATTTACAGGCAAAAATATACACCAAAATAAATTTTAACGTGCTCAAACTTTGTATTCTTTAAATAGATATTTCCTGTACAAAACTTTACAAGTTTAGGTATCTGATAAAGGGATGAAAAGGTTTAGGGAGATGAGGTTGTGCGTTATTGTTTCTCCCTTTGCATTCTAGGCAAGATCGGATCAATAGGGTTTTACACTTAGGCAATAAAAACAAATAGTTCAGATACAGATTAGGTAAAATTTGTCTCAGTATCAGAAACTGTGAGAAAGATCTTTGAGTCCTAGTGGACAATCACTTAAATATGAGCCAACAGTGTGTGGCAGCAGCCAAAAAAACCAATGCAATCCTAGGCTGCATTAACAGAAAGATGAAATCAAGATCACTGGAAGTACTAGTACTGCTTTAGAAAGCCTTAGTAAGACAATAGTTGGAATGTTATATCCAGTTTTCATCACCACAATATAAAAAGAATGTTGATATTCTGGAAAGAGTACAGAGAAGAGCAACAAACATAATTAGGGGAAACGGTTGCAGAATTTGGGTATGTCTATTCTCATGAAAAGAAGGACTAGAGGAGCTTCTCATGAAAAGAAGGACTAGAGGAGCTTTGTGGTAGTCCCTCAAATATGGCGCTGCCATATTTGAGGGACTACCACAAAGATTAGAGGGTCAACTTATTTCCAAAGCATCAGAAGGCAAGACAAGAAACCATGGATGAAAACTAATCAAAAAGAGGAAAATCAAAAAGACTAATAAAAAAAGCAACCTAAAGATAAGGCAAAATTTCCTAACAGTGAGAACAATTAATTAGTGGAATGTCTTGCCTTCAGAAGTTGTGGGTGCTACATCACTAGAGGTTTTTAAGAAGAGACAGAACAATCACTTCTCTGAAATGGTACAGAGCAGTAGTGGGTTGCAATTAACGTCACTACTGGTTTGCTGATCACGTGTGCGGGCATTCCATTCACACACACGCCCGACTCACATTGCACGGACATGCACAATCCACAACCCCTACAACAACCACCTGATTGTTGGGGCTCACACAGGTGCTGCACACTCTGTGTACAGGCACATTTTGCTTTTTGCCATAAAAACAGGTATAGAGCATGGCGGGTGGGCCAAAAGAGCCAGCATAGTGGTTCACTGTCAGCTGCTCCGGGCCACTATCAGTTTGGCTGAACTGGGTTGAACTAGCAGCAACCTGGTACAGGAGGTTGCTCCTTGAGCAGGAGGCTGTACTAGAAGACTCTAAGGTCCCTTCCAACTCTGTCATTCTGTGTTTTATGTGAATTAGAGTCATGTGTGCATAAATACAAGCAGAACTCTATAGGATTACAATTCCTGTTCAGTCAACTATTTCAACTGCATGGAGTAGGCATTGCTATATAATGCTTTATTGAACATTAATAGAATTTTCTTCAGACCTCACTGTTCAGTTCAGAAGGTCTGAGAATGAAAGAGCAACAACTGATTCACATGAGACATACGAAGTACAGAACCAACATGAACAACTTTTTCAATCTCATGTAATCTGTGAACCAACTGAAGAAAACTAATGTGTGTGAAATCATGAATATTATAAGACATTTATATATTTATACAGAACTGCAGTGTGATGAGGTCAGTATCTTGATTCAAGCGGAAAGGATTTGTGATTTCTCACGAATCAGTGAAAGTTCTCACACAGTCAGTTAAAAACAACCTAGAAGCAAATCTGACATGGAAAAAGCAAGGGAAATGGAAACTGGTTTTGTAGAAATGGCGGTCTAGTCATCTCTTTACAGAAGATGGGAAACAGAAGTGCTAAAAAATGTGTGTGTGTGTGAGAGAGAGAGAGAGAGAGAGAGACAGACAGACAGAGACAGAGAGAGAGACAGAGACAGACAGAGAGACAGAGACAGAGAGACAGAGAGAGAGATTCTGAAACACCAGTTGCTAGAATTGTCATCTTATAGCTTCTCAACTTTATTTAATAAAGATTATTTATTCTTGGATTTTTGTGATCTTGCCTAATTAGTTCCAATCTAATTGGATTTTTGTGGACTTGCCTAACTAGTTCCAGTTTATTGGGTAAAACCTGACTATTAATATTAGTAACCTTTCACTCCTTCTACAAGATAAGCAACCTTATACTCTGGTCCGGTAATTGGTTACTAAGCCATTAACTTTAAAGTCACTAACAACTTCCTCCTGTACGAAGGGTATGGCCAAGGATCTACATTAGAACCATGTTGATGCTCAGCTTTGTCTCAAGAAGTATGACAGGTGACATAATGGATGGGACAGATTCTGCAACTGTCAGATTCTACACAGCTTCTGAGAATAAACTTACTTCATTTTCCAGGTTCCTTGCTAGATAAATACAATTCAATTCCAGAGAAATTTAGGGCATTTCTCCCATAATGTGGATTATATACATTTCAATCTCATTTATTTATAGACATTTTTTTATAGACATTTTATTAGGATTTATAGGCCGCCCTTTTCCCTGAGGGGACTCAGGGCGGCTTACAATCGCAGGGAAGGGGGTGCAATACCAAAAGACAAACAATATGTGAACAGAATAAAATAATAAAACACAACTTGCATTCAACAGTCAACACTCGGGCGGGTAAATTGGGAACCTATCCCCAGGCCTGATGGGAGAGCCAGGTCTTAAGGGCTGTGCAGAAGGTCTGGATGGTGGTGAGGGTACGGATCTCGACGGGGAGGTCGTTCCACAGGGTCGGAGCTGCAACAGAAAAGGCTCTCCTCCGTGTAGTCGCCAGTCGACATTGACTGGCAGATGGAATTCGGAGGAGGCCCAGTCTGTGCGATCTGATCGGTCGGAGGAAGGTAATCGGCAGAAGGCGGTCTCTCAAGTACCCAGATCCACTACCATGGAGTGCTTTAAAGGTGGTCATCAGTACCCTGAAGCGCACCCGGAGATCTCCACACAAACAGTGGAAAAACAATATGACGACAAATCTGATCATTGCAAAAACAAGGACAAATGAAAACTTCCAATATAAAATAGAAGACTGGAACCAATTACAGAGGGCAAGAAGGAGAATCTACAGATAGCCATTGACTTGCCTTTAAAATTGGGGGGCCAGAATTATTGTTGCTAAGCAACAATGGAGTTGTACACAAATTTTATGACCTTTTATGCCATGGTTATTAAATGAATCACTGTATTTATAAGGGAATCTTGCAGTCATTAAGTGAATCTAACTTCGCCCATTGACTTTCCTTGTCAGAAGCTGGTTGGGAAGTCGGAAATGATGATTGTACAACACAAGGATGCTGCAACTGTCATAAATACATGCCAGTTGCCAAGTGCCCCAGTTTCAATCACATGACCATGGGAAAGTTTCCACAGACTTAAGTTCGAAAAACACTTTTTCAGGGCAGTTGTAATGTTGAACAGTCACTAAATGTATCATTGTAAGTTAAGGACTACCTGTACAGAATTGGAATGTTATTTCTAGAGTGAATTTGCTCTTGAAACATGCTTGCTACAATTGTCTTTTTGTGGCTTCTTACCTTTCTTCAATAAGGATTACATATAAGACCTTCTTGGATTCTTGTGAGCTTGCCTAATTGGTTCCAGTCCTATCTGTTGACTGAAGCCTGACAGGATGCTTCATGAATAGAAACATATTGCTTGATTATCAACACCTGATTGCCTTGCAGGTGGAAATGTTAACTGACTCCAGCTTTACATGTGAAATGAGGTGTCAGTAAAGCTTTTTTCCTTCTCACCTCCAAGGAAACGATGCTTCTACAATGTAAAAGAAACATATGGATACATCTGGTCCAGTGGTGGGTTCCTCTCCCCATCACTACTGGTACATTGTGCATGGGGCCAGGCATCCTGGTCATGCATGTACATTCCACCGCCCCTTCAGCACCCAGCTGCTTGTCGAAGGTTGCACAGATGCCACACACTGTCCATGCATATGCAATTGTCCAGTTGCTTTAAAAACAGGTATGGAATGTGGGTGGACGGGTGGGTCAAATGAGCCACCATACCGGTATAGTGGCCATTGTTCCTGGCTACTACTGGTATGGCCGTACCGGGCTGAGCCAGCCAGAACCCACCACTGATCTCGTTCCCTTTTAACCTGGGATTTCAGTTTACATCAAAGACCTTTATCTAGAGCAGGGGTGTCAAACTCGTGGCTCACAGTCCGGATGAGTCATGCGCTGGCCATGCCCATGTTACGTGATGCTGCTGTGATGATGTGAGTTTAACACCCATGTTCTAGAAGATTTTGATCAGAATCCCCAGGTTGACAGAACCTACTTCAGTTTTACTTCTTCTCTATGGAGGAAGAGAAAGGAATCCTTTATAAATTCTGTCCCTAATTTATAGATTGAGAAAATGGAAAGATAACTTCTCTGAATGTTAACTAGAAGAAGAAAATCTGATGAATAACAAATCACCTTTGGCTACAATGGTAATTTTACTATCAAAATAACCAGTGGGAAGAAATTTCCTCATGATATCTTCTTTGGGGATCCAGTTGAAGTGTGAGAGATGAAGAAAGCTGCCAGGCACTGCAGGACTGATTGTACAATGAAAAATAGAATACTCACACTTCCCCTTTGGCCCTCTTGAATGAAATATGGACAAGTATTTCACAATCTATCTTTGGTTTTGTTTGGTTTTGTAATTGTCCTCCTAAAGTGCATTCTCTTTCATCATTCTAAATGAGAAATAGTACAGAAAAAAGCACAGGACAATTTCTCTGACCAGTACTAGCCATGTCCTGACTTATAAGAACAAGTTAAAAGGTTCCTATCAAACTAAGTAACTTCTGTAGGAAATCAATCATCATTAGGCTGTGCTAAGTGGGATCCAATCATTGTCTGGCCTTCACAACACACACCAATCAGGGAGACCAATCTATTCTAAGTTCTTTATCACAGCATGAAATTTCAACTCTGCTTACATGTTAGGGACATAGCATAATTCTAAAACTTCTATCAAATGGTTCTTAAACACATCTCCTTTTCTCTCTCATTGTTTCTTTGTCTCTCTTTCTCTCTCTCTCTCTTTCTGCAATGAAAGAAAATTTCCAATGAATTACCCTAGTCATTTTGAGCAACAGAGTAATGCTAGAGAAAACCTTTGACAGGCTAATTTTAAACTATACAAAAAAAAAAAGACTTTAAAATCATTTTTCTTGGTATGCTTTTCTCATATTGATGACAACTGTTCTGATTTATAGTGGGTTCACATTTTGCACCCTCATTATTTGAAAATTTTCATTGGATATGCACTTATCTATTGTGAGATATCCTAAAAGAAAGAAAAAGGAAAGCTAGCTCTTTTCAATTCATTCTTTCAAAAAATGTACACTATACTTTCACTCTACCTTATCTTCTAATCACTTGCAAATGGCATTCACTGTTCTTACTAATGTACGTCAACCAAAACTGTGCCATGTCAAATTGAGTTTTCATTTCTTATTCCTCTCCTTCAAATGTTTACTTCTAATTGTTTCCAGCAAAGAATTCTGCACTTGTTCTTGCTATAATATTTATTTAATGAACACTTTTCATGTACATAGCACACAAAGCTAATGCTAATAGTTTTCTGTGCAACTTTTTATTTATTCATACATGTCTAACACATGCTAGAAGTGTTCAGGTTTTGAAAATGATTTAGAAATATAATATTTTGGACCTACTGCAACATTAGTATCTCCCTGCTATTCATTAAAGTATACACATCTTTTTTTCGGATTTTGGAGAAAGCATCAGAAATGGTTTTGATGCTTTAATAAATCCAATATTTTTTTAATGTGGCTATTAAGATAGTGGCATCTTTCCTCACACTCAGGTGGAAGTTGAGGAAAAAACATGCATGCAGTACTGTTCTGACCCCCCTCATTCCACACCAAAGTACATTCCGAGCCAGAGATAAATTACGGCATTTAATTAACAGACAAACAGGTCCTTGGCACCAACCCAGCACAGACCAGCTTGGGCAGCAATAAACACAGATAAGGCTTGGCAGCAATCCAGCCTGCCAAGCATATATAAAGTTCTCCGACATTCGATTCTGTATTGACTTCTGCAAAGAGGGGCGTGTGCACAAGTAGCTTTTTATAGTCTGGAAAGGAGCCTAATGACCACCAGCTGAGTGCAATTACCTCCTGTAATTGCGTAATTGTTCCTGACGCCTATTAGCTCTTCAATGGCATGCATCCAGGAACAACTCACTACTGGCCTCCAACTCACTCTCCCTTGTCTCTTCCCCACTGGTCCAAGACTTAGGTGCCTCCTGGTGGCCAACCAGCCTCTCTGCACCCTGCTCGGAGTCAGAACCCTATCCAGGGTCCTCCACATCCTCCAGAGCCGACTCATAGGGTCCCTCGCTGTCGGAGTCTGGTGGCAGCTCCAACGGCTCCTCCTGGGACACAACACAGTACCTTAATTAGTAGCTGTAAGGTACTATGCTCTTGCAAGTTCTTAAAGACTTCTCAATCAGTGCACAATCCTTATATATACTGCTTTGTTCTCAACTTTCCATTAATGTAATTAGAAAATGCCTAACACTTTTCTCACCTACACAATACAATTACATGATAGATCACAGGATTACGGCTTCTCTTCTCCGACTTTTAGTGCACAAAACCAGATAAAAGCTATAAGTTTTTTTAAATTTATTATTAGACTTCTATGCCACCCATCTTGCCAAGGTGACTCTAGGGTGTTGAGATGTTGAGTCCACTGTATTTTATTTGAATAAAAATAGGTATGGTGTTCTAAAACATTTAGAAAAGACTTTGATGAAAATCACTTTGTGTGACAGAGATACATGCAATTGTAGGAATAGATTTAAAGCAGAAATAGACAAATTATGGAGCTTTAGCCATGATGAATTTATATTTTCAGTATGAAAAGTAGAGCAGTGCCGGTAGTTAAGGTAAATGAGTGGGAGGAGGCCATAACACAACTGTGGACATCCCAGACCTACTTAGTAGGTCCTTGTGGAGAAGAGCATGTTGAACAGGCCACCTTATCTTCTGCCATATCTAGGAATTCGTTGAGAAATCTGAAGACATAGCAATCTATGTTTCAATATCACAAGAACAAGATGCTTTTTAAAATGGAACTGGGGCTGTAATGGCCCCATTCTATACATGTCAAAAACTATTTAGATAAATTGTAAAATATGAAACTACAAACTCATCTAATTCAGGGATGGGAAACCTGTGGCCTTCCAGTTGTTGCTGAACTGCAGCTCCCAACATTTTCTGTTAATGTTTCTTCTTGGACCTGATGAGAGTGGCAATTCAACAATCTGAGAAATCACAGGTTCCTCACTTATGGCAAACTGGAATGTAGTATACAAGCTATCCTAGAAATTATTTTTTTAGTAAAGCACTAAGCTCGTCTACTTGGCTTGCTATAAAATGTTCTGCTTGGTATCATTTGTTCTCTGGTGGTATCATTTCACAGTTCTGATGGCCAAAGATATTGATCCTGAAGGTGAGTATCTGGCAGTGAACATGATACATGCAGTGATCCCTCAGACTTTAGATGCTCCCTACAGAGCCTTACAATGTGCAAGGTCTAGAATATTATTAACAGCTCACTCTCTCAAATCCAATTGATTTCCTAACTATGCCTCACTGACATGGATGAAGAGATACAGCATTATCCTTCTAGCAGCAAAAAAAGAAGAAGAAGAAGCAGAGAAACTGGAAATGTATTGGAAAAAGTTGGAAGAATAGCCCATGAGAGAATGAAATAATCCTGGTTAGATTTAAACATTAAGCAGCTAGTGAATCATCTTGCTTATTCTTCATAAATGCTAATAAAAAGAGGGCGGGGAAGCACATTCAAAGATAAATAAAACACTTTTAAAGGCTTACTAAATAGTCATATTGCTGGCTGTTGAAAGTCAGTCACTAGTGGCAAACATCCACTTCAGGATGCTAATTTTTAAACTAATGATGTCTTACTGAACATAAAAAAGGCATTAGACATCTATTAAAGCTCAAGGGAAGGGAGGGGGAAGAGAGAAACTAAGTGCAAGATGTTGCTAGGGTTTTATTATTTCTCTCACAACAACTTCAGTATGTTTTAGGAGACTATGGCAAGGCCAATTATAGGCCAATTTCCATGAAGGCAATGGGGCCCAGGGTAATCAAACAAAGGTCATTGGAGTGGTAGCTCCCAGCCTGTGGTTAGCAGGTCAAAGCAAACAGCCATCATTTGCAGGATAAGTTGTTTGAATGCTACCACAAATGTGCCAGAAAAATTAAATGGATGCATGATGCTTTCATTTTAGCAGCTAGTAGGATGGCATCAAAGCTGGTGGCATTTTGGCAGTGTAACATCCTGTGTGGCCCATTATATCAATGCCTGTCAATATGTTGATGTATGCCTGAGGTTCACAATATGCTACCTATGACACAAATGCAACTACAGACAGGGTGTTTTTTTAAAAAATAATAATAATACATATCAAGCTTCCTGCTCCTCCTGACTTTTTATATATTTCACTTTTTTTTTAAAGGAAAAAAATGAGGTTGGCAAAGCAAAATGTCAGATCCAGCATCTTCATTATTTCCAAAGTCTTTGAGCTCTAAATGAAAGATATATTTTAGAAAATAAGCACATTAGTCATCTGAAGGTAACTGCTTTCTTTTGAAGTATCCTTACCTGTCCAAAGAAAGGTCAAAGGTAGGCAAGGATATCAGGAAAGACCTTGTAGGTTGTAAGGCTAAACAGACTAGCACAATATTCTAGTAAATTAGTACTTTCTAACTATCAGAGCCTTTAGGTAAAAAGCTGTAAGTTTCGAACCCTCTATTCCATAAGCCCACTAGCACCACCTCCAAACTTGACATTTTTATTTAGTGACTACTGCTCCCTTCATCTATTTTGCAGGATGACACCTAATCTGCCATTCCTCATGCATCCATTGTTGGACTTTTGAATACAGACACATCGTCATTTGGAACACAACATGCCAGATATCACAGTTGTCGAGGGCTGAAGCATACAGTTTTATTGATATTTCTGTACCAGGAGACACCAGAGTTGAAGAAAAAGAACTGGGGAAAAAAATCACAAAATACTGTGACCTGGCCATTGAAACTACATTGAACCTGGAACATGGATAAAGCATGTAACAGTGATACCCATTGTAATTGGGGCACTTGGTACCATGTCCAAGAAGTTTTCAAAATACATCAAGAAGATACTTGGTTGATACCTAGGATGCTGGCAACAACCAGTCAATGGTATTGGTGACACATTTTTAAATGTTCAGTTGACTGAGTTTCATGTTTAATGAATAAAGTTGTTAATAAAAATAATAATAATAATAATAATAATAATAATAATAATAATAATAACAACAACAACAAAAACAACACCTCTTCTCTTCATCATCGTGATGATCCCACTATCAGTAATCTTAAAAAAAAAGAAATTAGGCTACCAAACAGCCAAAAAAGCTGAAAAAATTTCACATTTATTACATATGGATGATTTGAAACTCTATCCAACCACTGACAAACACAGTCTGGGTATTCAGCACCAATATTTCAATGCAGTTTGGCATGGAAAAATGTGCCACTGTATCCATAAAAAGGGGCAAAATCACTACATGTGAGGGAATTGAAATGCCCAATGGCCAATTTTCCAGGGTGATTCACTTTCACCTCTTCTCTTCATCATCGCAATGATCCCGCTATCAGTAATCTTAAAAAAAATGAAATTAGGCTACCAAACAGCCAAAGAAGCTGAAAAAATTTCGCATTTACTATATATGGATGATTTGAAACTCTATGGAAAGTCAGAAACAGAAATCCAATCATTGACAAACATAGTCTGAGTATTCAGCACCGATATTTCAATGCAGTTTGGCATGGGAAAATATGCCACTGTATCCATAAAAAGGGGCAAAATCACTGCATGTGAGGGAATTGAAATGCCCAATGGCCAATTAATTAAATGCAAAGAAAATGAAGCCTACAAATACTTAGGCATTCTGCAGTTGGATAACATCAAGCATGGAGAAGTAAAAACTGTTGTCAGGCGAGAGTACACCAACAGAGTTAAGAAAATTTTGAAATCTAAATTGAATGGTGGAAATACAATCAAGGCCATAAATACCTGGCCAATACCAGTTATAAGATACACAGCTGGTATAGTTAACTGGACACAAGCTGATTTGGACATTTTGGACCGAAAAACCAGGAAACTAATGACAATGCACTACAGTTTACATCCACGTGGTGATACTGATAGACTATATCTGACCCGAAAATCAGGTGGCAGAGGATTATTACAAGTGAAGCAAACAGTTGAAGAAGAAAAACATGCACTGGCTGATTATTTAAAAGAAAGTCAAGAACATCTATTAATCGAAGTAAAGAACAAAAATCTACTGAAGGTCCAACAGACGAAACAAGAATACAGAAAAGATGTGATAAAATCAAGAATGAAGAGTTGGCAGAACAAAGCACTGCATGGCCAATTTCTGGAAAAAAATAAAAGATAAAGTGAACAAACTTGGTTATGGTTAACAACAGGTACATTAAAGAAAGAAACAGAGTCACTAATCCTGGCTGCGCAAGAACAAGCTATCCGCACAAATGCCATTAAGGCCAAAATCGAAAAATCCTCTGATGATGCCAAATGCAAACTTTGCAAAGAAGCTGATGAAACTGTTGATCACATACTCAGCTGCTGTAAAAAAATCACACAGACTGATTATAAATTGCAGCACAATTCAGTAGCGCAAATGATCCATTGGAATTTGTGCAAAAAATTTAATATTAAAACAGCAACAAACTGGTGGGAACATCAGCCTGAAAAAGTCAACGAAAATCAGATGGTCAAGATCTTGTGGGATTTCCGTATACAAACCGACAAAATACTGGTGCATAATACACCAGACATCACACTGGTTGAGAAAAATAAGGTCACAATCATAGACATCGCAATACCAGGTGATAGCAGGGTCGCCGAGAAGGAACATGAAAAAATCGCAAAATACCAGGACTTAAAAATCGAAATTCAACGACTATGGCACAAACCAGCAGTGATAATTCCAGTGGTAATTGGCACACTGGGTGCTATTCCAAAAGCACTGGAATTACATTTAAAACAGTTAAAAATTGACAAAATCACCATCAGTCAAATGCAAAAAGCCGCACTGCTTGGATCTGCACGCATATTACGAAAATACATTACGACGTCCTAGGCCCCTGGGTGGGGCCCGACTAGTAACCAATGCCAAATCCGGCGAAACAACTGGCTGCTGTGATACAATTGTATAATAATAATAATAAATAATAATAATTCTAAATTTATTAGACTTGAACATTCTGACTCTACAAAAAACCACCCTACTTGGAACGGCTTATATCCTCTGACAGTACCTTAAAGTTCCTAGGTCCTTGGTTAGGTCTCGAGCTCTTGAGCTACCAACCAGCCTCAAAGGCTGTGAATCTCACCAAAGATTAACCCCATAATAAATACTACTACTATAACTACAACAATAACAATAACTACTACACTCAGGCACTACCTTAACAGCTCTTAGATCCTTGAAATATTAAGTTTTTTTCAGTCCCAGACTGATAAAATTGAGTTGAATTGAAGATTAACAACAACAACAACAACAACAACAAACGAACAAACAAACAACAGTGATATCCATTGTCATCGGGGCACTTGATACCATGTCCAAGAATTTTATAAAACACATCAAAAATTGCAGCTTCCTGTAGTAACACCAGCAGAACTGCAAAAAACTCTGCTACTCGGAACACCGTACAACTTAAGAAGGTACTTGGTTGATATACCTAGGATGCTGGCAACAACCCGAATCAACCATTAGCACTAGTCAATGCTATTTGTGATGCGCTTTTGAATGTTCAGTTGACTGAGTTTCATGTTTAATGAATAAAGTGAATAATATTTAAAACAGTAGCCTTAAACATATTTGTGTAAGAGAGATAAAGATATATCCTTAATTTTGTTTGATTAGAGCAAACAGAGAGATAGATAACTGATCTGACATATCAGGAACCCCTCCCCCCTCCCCCATATTAAATGGTCGGGCTTTCGGTTGCTTCACATCCTCTGCTTAATTCCCTTTTATGTCAAGTATTTTAGGCTATAAACCTGACAACAGTTTGGGAAACTTTTCGATTGAGGAGTGAAATAGAAGTGCTTTATAAATGTGTTTTAGATAAACACTGCAAAAGCTGCTTCAAAGGTTTCAGCTCTCATCTTCTGATGATTTGGATGCAACGCAGAATCCTTTCCTATTTAGATTCTATTCTTTTAAAAATCTGGAAATGTTTTTGTTTTGTTTTGTTTTAGAAGACTGTCAAAGGTGAGCAGTGAACTGCAGTTTCTTAATTTAATTGTGGAATATTGCCAAACTAGAATCCATTTATACTTTAGATGATGAATAGTTATATCTGCTTAAGACATTTGCTATTATATGGCTGCTTAGTTTGTATAGACAGAAATAAATAGAAAGCTATCTAAATTTTAAAACTATGGCCTGTCACAGCTATAATAATATATTTAAAAGTGAGAAAGAAGAAAGCTGGCTGGCTGGCTGTTTTTGTAAAGTTACAGTTAAATTCTGAATGTAAGAAATTATACCAACTGTAGAGCCATTGCTAGCCATTTCTGTGGTATTAATTAAAGCATGTGTTAATACTAGCTAACATTTATATTTATATTGTGGTATTTTTTGAGGCTTTAAGAAACACTCTATCCATTGTAGTACATAATAACTGGAAAACAACATACACTTTATTGTGTTAGAGTGTTTAAATGTTATCACAAGAGAATACAGCCCAGAGACTAAGTTGCTTCCTGGAGGAGGATATATATTTTAATATCATAGCAACTTAAGGGAGACTAAAATAAATTCTGTTGACAGTAATTGAAAAAATACCAGTATGTGGACATGGGTAGATTAGCTTTTTAGTAAAGCCTCAGGATCACCAATCAGAACTTTGAAGAAAAGAATACTGAGAAAAGGGAGAAGCAGATAACAAATGCTAGTTAAGGAACCAGAGGCAGGAATCTATGGCAGGAACAGACAATCTGTTTTCAAGTTTCTGCCTACACTGAATATTTTGTTTGAAGCCTAGGGCATGCAATGTTTTTAAAAAAATATTTGTAAGAAAAATACAGTATTTGAATGGCATTTTGTAGGGTTTTATTCATTCATTCATTTATTTCACAATTTTATTTTTAAAATAATTAATTAACTAATAAATAATTAATTAAAATAATGGATTCCTACTCAGCTAGGTGGCAGCATTTAGTCAATCATGACTGATCTCAGAAAACTAAAAAAGATCGGATCTGAAAAATTGAATAGCTGGATGGAAGGCCAGCAGGAAATATTACAAGTATGAGACAGACAGGAAGTTTACCAAAAAAACTAAAAAAGGCAAAACATCTCTTGTATTTCATATGGGTTTATGAAATAACTAGGAATCAAGTTCAGCTCAAGGGAATGAGGGATTTTTTTAGTATCCTTGTCTCTGTCAAGCTAGGCAGACATAGTAATAAATCTTATCTTTTAGACACCTAACTGTAAGTTTAGGAGCTTGCTTACATTAAGGTAAAGGTAAAGGTTCCCTTGCACACATGTGCTAGTCCCAACTCTAGGGGGCAGTGCTCATCTCTGTTTCAAAGCCGCAGAGCCAGCACTGTCTGAAGACATCTCCATGGTCATGGGATCGGCATGACTAAACACTGAAGGCGCAGAGTGTTCCTACCTTCCCAGCAAAGGTGGTCCCTATTTTTCTACTTGCATTTTTTACATGCTTTCAAACTGCTAGGTTGGCAGAAGCTGGGACAAGTAACGGGAGCTCACTCCATTATGCGGCGCTAGGAATTCGAGACACCAAACTGCTGACCTTTCTGATTGACAAGCTCAGCGTCTTGGCCACTGAGCCATTGAGCCACCCTTTGCTTACATTAGAACCTCATAAACATGACATGAATAGATAAACTGCTTTATTGCAAACATAAAATAACTGGTTGTGTGTGTGGAGAGAAAACGAGACAGAGAGAGATGCAAATGTAGATTCGCCTATCTACGTATCTGCTCCAGAAATTGGCCATTCTCCCGCCGACCTTGAGAGTAGGAGACTTGTTCAATATTTACTGAAAAGTTCTGTATGGCCCGACAATTAGTATTCACCAGTTTCAGCAGCTACCGCTTTGGGGGACTTGCATTCTTTCATTGAGTTCTTGTGACAGGAACCACAGCGGGGAGGGTTCAAATGGCTCCACATAGCTCTCAGTGTAGGTGGTTTATTCATGCTTTGGTTATGCTTGCCCAAGCTGGTAATGGCTTATTTGTAATTTATTTCCCTTGACTGACAACCAATGGTGGGATATAACCGGTACACCCTGGTACTCCCTGGTGCCTGCTGGGAGCAACAGGTACCATTCCGGTATGGTGCTCCGGCCCGCCCGCGCCCCTTACCTGTATTTGAGCAGCTGGAGCATCACGGAGCCATCGTGGGTGGTAGGTACATGTACATGTGGTGGACGTGCAGCCCCTTTGCACCGTACCAATTGCAACAGGATCTGGAACCCACCACTGCTGACAACACATGTATTTTTCTTCCTACATAGCCAACTCTTCAAATTAGGATTGTGGATCCCTAGCTTATATAATAAAAATGTCCAGCTCACAATGTTGCACAATGAAGAATGTGTCATATTTTCAAAAAATGATTCGGCATGAAGTTTAAACCTGAATCTGCCCTTCCCTTCCTACAGTCTTCATTTCTGCACTGAAAATATCTCAGATGGCTCAAACTCAATGTCCTCTTCCTCAATATCCTTATCAAGGGGATTGGGGTTCCTGGAACTATTATCTACAGTGAATCTTATTTTGCTTTTTTGATTCACAAAAATGAAGAATTGAGAGAAAATTGATTTCATAGATTCTTTCAGCCTTATGACTAAAGGCTTGGCTTTTCCTCTTTTCCTCCATCTTCCCCAAGCAAGCAAATAGAGAAGCTTTCATAGAAGTTTGGCATGAGGTCTATACAAGTGGGACAACAATAATTTACAAGCATCACGAAAGACATAATTTGAATAATCTGAAAGGAATGTGCAATATCTGTATTTTGAATTATGTTTAAACAGAAGGACATCTGCTTTGTGTGTAAGGACAAAAACAAAAGAGCTTAAAGGAGAGCATTTTTACACTGTCGCATATCAGGAAAGATGAGGGCTTCCTAGGTGAAAGTTAAAAGGCCTGATAAGAGAAATAAATGCCAAAGAACACAAATGGAGAAGCATTAGAAGTAAGGAGTGATAGGCAAGGTGTTTTAAGAAACTATAACAGTGAAGTCAGTGGAAAATGTTGCTCAGAATCTCTGATGTTCTTATACAAGACACAGCATATGTGAAAGAAACAAGGAGAATTTGAAACCCTAACATAAGAGGACAAATATCATGGGCATCAGAGAAGTCTTGTAGAAAGATTTCCTATAGCTCTGGAAGGCTATAGTTTACTTTTAAAAAATGCCTAACAGAAATGGAAGAGGATGTTCTGCTTGCAGAGAAATTCAGAATACTGAGATTTTGAGGCTAAGACTAAAAGGACACAAAAGCAGCATGTGAGTCAATTATAAACTTCCTGGACAGACCCAAAATATTTCTTATATTGTGCATAAGATGATAGAATTTTTCTGAGGCACATCATATTGACAATGGGAGGTTTTAACTACTCTGATGTTTGCTAAAAATCTGACTTATGAGAGTCAGAGGTCTAACGAATTCCTGTTTCCTCTCAGAATGAAGAAGAAGAAACAAAAAGGTCTGCTTTTCTGACCCAATTGGCTGAAGAAGTAAAAGTCAGGAATTGGCTGAAGAAGTAAAAGTGACTGGAACTTTGGGAGACAGTGACCGTGCTACATTTTGTTATCCCTGAGGTAATCTTATCCTTGAGTTCTCTTCCAATGTTCTGATTCTTTGATACCTTAACACAGTACCATCGGGATATGCTAACATTAAAATTCCTGAAATTCTCATCCAGCATGGATTAAGTATTCTTCAATTGTGGATGTGTGGGATTACTAGAATTTTCAGATAAGTAGCTGGGAATTCTGGGAATTGTTTGTGACCTATCTTAAGGTACAAGGTTAGGGAAAGCAAAACTGAAAACAAGCAAGCATCTGTTCTGATGTAGGCTTCCCAAAAGGACGAAGCTGATTCCTCATCCCGATAAAACCCCTTTTATTTAGTTTAAAGTGAATTCCTCTCCAGCACAGCCTTGGCCAACAGTTTTTCAAGAGATTTCACAACTACAGACCTTTAACAGGCTTGGAGAGCTGCCAGTCCGATATCTTCAAAACACCACTCTGTAGCAGACAACACTTGGCAAAGCATCAGGAACACATCTTAACTCTAATGAATTGAATTAATTGTCTCCTGAAAACTCCCCTCCCCTTTTGCTCCTCTTTACTCCCTATGGGAGGGACCATTCACCATCTACCTGTGGCTTTACTCCCAAGTTGACCCTAGTTCCTTAGCTTTTCCCTACTCCTGGCAGCTCTGTGCATGCACACACTGGGAACAGGCTCCAGCTGTTCTTCTGCCCCACTGATGTCAGACTCCGAAAGCAGCTGATAACTGTTAGCCAGCCCTGGCCCCATCTCTGCCTGATGCAGAGCACTCGTCAGAGCCTTCCCCAGAATGGCCCATGTTCCTCCCCAACCCCCTCACTGTCTGAATCTGCTGCCAAATCCACTGGCCGCTGGCAGGCCACGACAGGATCATTTTGATTCAACAGAGCCTTTTTATGCTTAAAATCAAGAGGAGTCTACTGACATCTTATCTGACTAGCAATTTTTATTTAATGTTATAAGCTTTCATAAGGATCTCACATTTTATAATTACAGATATCATGAAATCAGACAGAATTTTTTTTTTAAAAAAGATAAAGATGTTAATTATGGTGGGATTTAGAATAGTTTGAAAATAGAAGCAAGAAATGCTCTCCTTTTTTAGTTTCAAAAATAACTCAAGAGAAACCTGTTATGGATATTATTGGGTTTTATTGATTGTAGATACAGAAAAAAGGTATGTTATCAGAGGACTTGTTGGGAAATTGTTTATGAATCTATTTTTAAAAACATCTTTTAATACCAGTTTGACATTTCAGAAGTAGATTAAAGTGATACATAATGCACCTTTGGCCAAGCTCTTGATTAATGTTGTGCACAGGGCTTTAGATTAAGAATGAGAATGGCAGTGGTGATGTTTTCTCTGATAAATAACACCATCAGGTTTTTTGCAATCTCTCTGATATAACAGGAGGAAGGAAATCTAACTACAGTTGTTATTCATGTACTGATGCTATGTATAACGTGATTAGCTTTATAAAATGCCAATGTCAGTTATTGCTAAACATAGTTCCAACAACCATCGAAGAATTTTCTAAAGAAAGAAACAAATGCTTAGACATTTAAGAAGGAATATTTATATATCTTCTACTTCTTTATTATTTGAACATCTAGATATTCATGTCTGTGTCTCTGAAATATATTCCCTCCCCACTTTCCCCCCCCCCCACATATTCTACACTCTACTAATTTCTCTGGCAACTTTTGTGCTATAGAGTCATGATGACACAATAGTTAGAATGCAGTATTGCAGTAATTCTGCCGACTGTTTGGCAGTTCGATTCTCACCAGTTCAAGACTGACTCAGACTTCCATTCTTCAGAAGTTGATAAAATGAGGACTCAGATTATTGGGGGAAATATGCAGACCCTGTAAACTGCTTAGAGAAGGCCGAAAAGCACTCTGTAGTGATATATAAGTCTAGGTGTTATTCCCATATCATCAGTCTTTCATATTGGCTGTTAGGTTGATGTTATTATAGTTTTTGTTGTTTTGGTGAGGAAAGCTGTGGCCTGATTCGGCAAAATAGTGTATGAATAATTTCACTAGCCACCACAGTCACTGTAGAGGTCTTACTGACCCTAGATATATTTGATAACTGTTATTTGTGCCTGTGTGTATATACATATACTGTTTTAAAACTGTGTCCACCCCCATTTTCAAATTCTTATGCAAACAGTACTGTAAACATGGATGATACCAAACCTTTATAATCATTTATTCAGCTCCTTGCATACTTCAAGTAACCTATACAGTTTAAACTCCTGCTGATTGTTAGCTGGGAAGCCTTAATGGGTTTAAGACTAGATTATAAGAAAAGCTGTCTCGTTTTATATGAAGTTATTTATTTTATTTGTACATTTCTATATTGTGTGTTTGCTCAAAGGGCACTCCAAAGTACAGTAAAACATGAAAGTAACTTATATGATGTGTTTACCACATGAGGTCTTGATGGATTATCTGCTACCTTCAGAAATGCACTTAGTGATGATAGTGAATTTACTAAACTCAAAACATGTTTTATGCAATAATGTTCAGATGACATTGTAATTAAAAAGAAAAGTATATTAGATCTTGTTAAAATTGGGACCATTATGCATCTGTCGGGAAGAATTAACATTCCCTTCTCAACTGCTTTAATTTCAGCATTCACCGCCCTTTCATATATGAGAATGGAAAGGAAATGATATGGGGGGGGGGGGGAGCCCTCCCAAACTATCAAATATACCCAGGTGCAGTTTTAACTGTTAGAAACTTTCAATGATTATTTATGGAGCCAACATTACCAGGCTTCCAGTTTAGAAGCATGCAAATAATTCTGAGAAATATTCTTAACCTCAGTGTTTTGGATGTACCGTATTTTTCGAAGTATAACACGCACCAGAGTATAAGACACACCAAGATTTTGAAGAGGCAAATTTTAAAAAAAGTGTTTGCACTCTGCAGACTTCCCAAAAACGCCCTGTTTTTTGTGAAAACAGGCCCTTTTTTCCCCAAAAAGAGGGCATGTGTAGCCTTTAGGAGGCTTGTAGAGTGCTGCTCCGGGGGGGGGGGGGGGGGTGGTGCAAAAAACAGCCTGCAAAAATGGGCCCATTTTTTTGTCAAAAAAAGGCATGCATAGCTTTTAGGAGGCTTATAGAGTGCTCTTGGGGGCTGGGGGGGATTGAGCAAAAAATAACCTGTTTTTTCACTCATTTTCTGCCCTCCCTAGCTGCCAGAAGCACTCTGAAAGCCTCCTAAAGGGTATGCATGGTCATTTTGGTGAATGAGGCAGGGTTTGGGGAGGCAAAAATAATGCTGTATTCAGTGTATAAGATGCACCCAGATTTTCAGCCTATTTTTTGAGGGGAAAAGATGCATTTTATACTCTGAAAAATATGGTAGTTATTAGGAAGGTCCAGAACTTTGAAGAGATGTTTCACACTAATGAAGTTCAAAACAACGGGTCACTTTGAAGCAACTTACCAAGTGTTTGGGTACCCCACTGAAAGAGCAAGGTATACACAATGCTTAGTTCTGCTTGGCAAAAGTAACATGCAGAGAAACCAGTTCCACACTGAACCATATCAAGTCTGTTTTGCTGCTCTCAGGTGGCAAAGTAAGACATTTGTAAGCATTTGTAAGCATTTCCTATAAGCATTTTTGATGCTTTAAGACAACCCACTGTGTTTTTACAAACAAAGCACCCCATGTCTATCCAGCATCAAAGCAAGGACAGTCTGAGTTTATCAACAATTGTACTTTGATGGAAATGACTTCTGTGCACGCACAAAAGCAATTTTTGCTGAAAAGGGTGAAGATTCTCAGATGCTGTCCTGGTTTAGTACCCCAGTCTTTCATGAAGATGCTTTGAAGATTTGCATTGCCCAACAGAAAGATTTATATTAAACTGTTCAGAGGGGGGGGGAATTAAAATTGATTTTTACTTTTTATTTGGAACAAAATCTGGTAACAACTTAAAGTCACCGGGAACAGTTTGACCCCTATCACTAATCTTAACGCTTGCTCAGAAATGTTTTTTTTTAAAGTTTCTCATAAATACATGAAACAATCTCTTAGGAAGCACTAAAAGTCTACCTACTACAGCATTTCTATGGGCAGACAGATAAGCCAAATAGAGTATTGCTATTCTAGGTAAAGAAAACAAATCATTATTGATTTTGTTAAGTCCTTGTGCTTACGAATGACAGCCGGCAACAGCCAAGCCGTGCCTGATTGGCTAAGGTGCGGCTGGCTGAGTGCGGGCTATTAGAAGTGCGCCTATTGGTCGCCCTGCTTGACAGCTCCGTATAAATAGCTGTCAAGCAGGGCGAGGTGCTGAATTGCTTCTACTTGTATATAGTTAACTCTCTGTTTGAATAAAGCTTTCTAACTTACCTCAGATGCCTCACGTCTCATCAATCCCTCGGTCTACTTTATATTTCAATAAGAGAGAAGTGGTACAACCGAACAAAATGAAGGGATGGGGTGGCTCAGGGGCTAAGACACTGAGCTTGTTGATCAGAAAGGTCAGCACTTCAGTGTTTGAATCCCTAGTGCCACATAACGGAGTGAGCTCTTGTTACTTGTCCCAGCTTATGCCAACCTAGCAGTTTGAAAGCATGTAGAAATGCAAGTAGAAAAATAGAGACCATCTTTGGTGGGAAGGTAACAGTGTTCCATGCACCTTCAGCATTTAGTCATGCTCGCCCCATGACCACGGAGAAGTCTTCAAACAGCACTGTCTCTTCAGCTTTGAAACAGAGATTCCCTAGAGTCGGGAATGACTAGCACATATTACCTTACCAAAATGAACTCTGCCATTTTTTAATCGCATAAAGACATATAAGAGAGAAAAATGCACAATTAGATATTAAAATATTTAAGGGAAACGGTACAAACTCTAAATGTAACAGGACATATTTCAGATTTACATGGTAATTGTTATGCTATTTGTTGCTTTTTAGTATCATCACTGTAACAAGAACTTTCATTTATCTGGGAGACACAAATCTCATTAAAAATTCCTATGATTGCCTGCCATGATTTACTACATTTTATGTTTGCTGACCAAAGTTCAGGTTGCTAACACATTTGTAACATGTGATCTCCACTGCTGGGCTCCAGTGGCTTTTGTTCAGGAGCACGTTGGGTAGACAAAGGTCTTGCTTGATTTGGAACTTTCACAGGATGATTCTACTCAGGTTTGTAGAGGCATCTTTGATGGCATGCCACCATGAGAAGCTGAACTCCGTTGGGTTGCTCTGCAGCTTTTATCCTTTTCCAAACATGTCTTGTCCTTTCTGCTTGTCAGGCAAGTTACTACCCAGAGGAAAACATTTCAGAAAACAAACAAACTGGAGGGTAGCACAAGGGGGAAGCTTTGCTTTGTAGAAAAAAGTAGACATGTACACACACCACAGCTTCTGTGAGTTTACAATTTCAGCCTTCACTTGAAAGAAGTAGGTAAAGGAGAATGCCTGCAACTGGAAAAACAGCCCCTCTCTAGTTCTTCCAGTATTTTTTTGTGGATCAGAGTTGTTGATGTGTTCTTTGTATTCCTAGTTCTGCAAGAAAGCAGCAAAAAGTCAATTGTTACCTGGTAACAGCCTAACATTTTTAGTCCTCATTGAAATGTGAGTGTGTCTAGGCACTGTCAAGTGCTTGCTCATCTATTTGCATATGAAATGACAATCACAAACTAATTTTGAACAAGATAGGAGAAGCACTAAGATGGAGAGGTAGTTAAGCACAGAATGGCACCACCAACCTAAACTACATAGTCTCTACAGCATTATTTCTCTCCAGCGGATGAATGAATAGGAGTGATGGGTGACAAAAAGTGTCAACAGTTGAAATTATAAATATTGTAAAAGCAAAGTGCTTTTTTTTCTTTTTTTCTTTTCTTTTTTGTTAATGTTTCCTAGACTTTAAATTACACTCCTGAAGACAAGGTGGGAGAAAAGGTTTCCCTTCTTGAAAATAACCCTGGTATTTTCAGGGGTTATTTATTTGAGATAATTTTGTGCACAATGCTAACTGAGAAAGTTGACAGAGGTAATGAAAACTAGGAGCATCTTCACATGAACGAACTAAGACTTGCAACAAATGCCAAGAATAATAATAAAAAAAGTTTCTCTCAATATGTAAGAAAGAAGAAAAAAGTCAAGCAACCAATCAATTCACCAACGGAAGAAGATGGTAAGGAGGTGTAGCAGGGAAAAAGCTGATCTGCTTAGTTTCTTCTTTGCATCTGTCTTTAGGCAAAAGGAAAAAATAACCCAGCCTATCAATAGCAGCACGGTGGGAGACAGAACAGGTACACAGGTCAAAATAGATAAGAAAATGGTCAGAAAAACCCCCTCTCCACTCTCAGTGACTTTAAATCACCAAGATCAGATGGATTACATCACAGGGATCTGCAGGAATGGGCAGATGTGATCTCAGAACCACTGAACAAAATCTTTCAAAGCTTCTGGAGCACAGGAGAGCTACCAGAGAACTGGAAAAGATTTGATGTGGTTCCAGTCTTCAAAAAAAAAAAACAGCAAAAAAAAGTGGATCCAGGAGACTACAAACCAATCCACCTAACATCAATACCTGGAAAAATCCTGGAAAAGCAGTGATTATCTATCTGAGCAACTAGAAACAAGCAAGGTGATTGCTAGAAGCCAGCATGGGTTTGTTAAAAACAGATCATGTCAAACAAACCTTACTGCCTTTCTTGACAAAGTGATTAAATAAGTGGATTAGGAAAATGCTGTAAACATATTTTACTTAGACTTCAGTAAGGCATTTGACAAAGTAGACTACAGCCTACTTCTTGCTAAGATAAAACAGTTTGGAATAGACAGTACCACCACCATATGTATTCACAAATGGCTGACCAACTGTATTCAGCATGTAGTTCTCAACTGAACTACATCTACCTGAAGGGAAGCATGCAGTGGAGTACCTCAAGGTTCTGTCTTAGGCACAATAATCTTCAAAATTTTCATAGATGATCTCAACAAGGGGATAGAAGGGGAAGTCATTAAATTTGTAGATGACACCAAGCTAGGGGGAATAGTTATAAGTGATAGCAGTCTTCCAGTATTTGAGGGACTTTCATAAAGTAGAAGGGTTGACCTGTTCTCCAAATATCAGAGGGCAGGGCAAGAAGTAATGGATGGAAGATCATTAAAGAAAGATTCAATTTAGAACTAAAGGAGAAATTTCCTGACTGTAAGAACAATCAGTGGAACAGCTTACCTCCAAAAATTGTCAGTGCTCCATCACTGGAGGTTTTTGGGCTCTAGGATACCATAAAGTCATCAAAACTCAAACACTGATCCAATTTATTTCTACTTTCTTTGTTGTATATTTGAAACTGCCATGAAGCTAGTGTGAACTTCTTTAATGCTTTGAAACAGTGAGCTTATGGATGGTCTGGTTTCCCAAGCTGTGGGAATCTCTCACTTCACCACACTTCCTGGCTCCAAAAAAAAGGAAAACATTTCTGAAATATGCGAATAAGTCTTGATCCCAATTAAAATGGGAGAATTGAAATCTGGAGATGGCTTGATTCACTTAGATGTTGAGCTCTGCGATTTGGGAGTAAAATATTTGATTCAACCTGCTTCAGATTCAATAAAAAAGCAACCAGCAGCTGTGATAGGGAACCATCAAAATGCCTGCAGCTGCTTCATTTTGAGCAGATGGGATGAAGGGTAAAAAAAAAACAAGAATAGTAAATGCTTTAGAGAACATTAATGCTGCCAAATTTCAGCTGGATACTTTCAAGGTTTTCCGTTAATACATTTTTGAAATATTTCCCCTGTATCTCTTTTAAGGCAGGGATGGGAGGAGAAAAGGACAGCATAGTAGCCTCTAAACTATGTTGAACCGCAGCAGATTGTACTCTGTTCCAATTAAAGAAAATAAAATTGTTTTAATTATGAATGCTTACACTTTCACTTCATTTCCTTAGAGTTCAGGCTTTGTATAGCATGTTGACCAGTTTGGCCTCTTCTCAAAATGAAGTAAATAAAAACAATGGACAAACTTTTATTTACAGAAACAGCATAAAATGAATTTAAGCTGAGCATTCGCACAATGTTCAGCTTTGAGTATCTTTAAGAACAGTAACTGCTTTACCAACTGACGTTCCAGGGAAGTGCAAAGGTGTATAACAACAGGGGCTGTCCTTTTGCTTGGAAAACTGGTTGACAAGCAAAACATGTATTCCCTGGTAAAGTTATCCAGATCCTATCACAGATTCAGGCTTGTGGTGACGTAGTGGTTAGAATGCAGTATTGCAGGCTATCTCTGCTGACTGTCAGCAGTTTGAGCCAGACCAGTTCAAGGTTTAGTTAGCCTTCTATCCTTCTGAGGGCAGTAAAATGAGGACCTAGATTGTTGGAGGCAATATAGTGACTCTGTAAATCACTTAGAGAGTGCAGCACTTAGAGAGTGCTGTAAAGTGCTAGTGATATTGCATTCCAGGACTTTGGGGAAAGTGATCATTTGACAACTCTTCCGTATCTTCAGAGGGGTACCCTCAACAGAAATTTTTCGATTCTCCTTGGTTAATTGATTGATTAATTAAGTTGTTTTCAACTCTAGCAGCCACATAGGTAGTTATTTTCCATGATGATATGCTGCTAACCTGGTCTTTCATGTCTTCAATGATGCACTCATTGCTGCTGTAATTGAGTCCATCCACTTTGCTGTTGTTTGTCCTCTTCTTTTTTCTCCTGTCCCATCATTAAGCCAACTCTAGGCTGTTATGTCTTTGCATAGTATATCTGAAGTAAGATAATTTGTGCCTGATCATTATTGCTTTGAGTGAGAATTGATTTGTTCAATGAACCATTTGCTTTCTTCTTAGCTGTTCATAGTATTGTCAGGAGCCTTCTACAACATCAAAGTTCAAAAATGTCAATACTCTTCCCAGTCAAGTAAATCACTTCATATATGCACATTGAAAATTGTAGTGGACAAGTCTATTGGCTGCTACTAAAATGTACTCTCAAGTCCTGGCTGTTGTTGAGAGTACTGCTTTATATGATTGCTACTTGACAGACTTAAGAGTCTCTTTTCCCACTTTGCCTGTCCACTGTCTTCAGCCTCCCAGCAATTCATCTTCTTACTAAACCAGAGAGAAGTTGCTCCCATATTACTAAGCAAGAGTGGTGCATACTAGCTTGAATGTATACTTTCCTATCTCCTTCCTCCAGATAATGTGCATAACCTGGGCTACTTACTATCCAAAGAAACTTTGTGCACTTTTAAGGACTTATTGAGCTAAATTAGATAGATAGATAGATAGATAGATAGATAGATAGATAGATAGATAGATAGAGTAGATAAGATAGATAAGAAAGAAGGGAGGGGGGAGGGAGAAAAGAAGGGAGGGAGAGGAAGGAAGGAAGGAAGGAAGGAAAGAAAGAAAGAAGGAAGGAAAGAAAGAAAGAAAGAAAGAAAGAAAGAAAGAAAGAAAGAAGAGAAGGAATAGTATGTAAACATATTCAGTTCCGTAGTATTAATATGGTTTTATGGGTGTTTTAGCTTTTGATTGGGAGCTACCCAGAGTTGGTTATAAGAGTGATGGCTGTTTAAATGTTTTAAATAAATAAATATCCTAGATTATTGTATCTAAAGTTGAAAATGAGATTTTTATCATTTTGCTTTTTTATTTTTTAAAATATACGTATATGCTTCCTAGCTGAAAGTGAAATTTACAAATAAAACAATCGATAAAACAACAAAAAACCAATAATAAAAGAAATTTTATGTTAAAAGCCAGTAGTAATAATAATAGTAAATTTACAGTGGTTCCTGCAGAATTAGGACCCACTGATTCTATAAATGGATCGTCATGATCACCTTTTTTATGTACGTATGTTGATATTTTATGCAAACCAGAAGTCGAGAGCCTGCATCACAGCATGCTGTCTGCGTTCTTGCCCATATAGGATGACGTTTTTATTTGCAATATTTTTGCATTTATGCCATAACAAACCAGGCTACAAAAATAAAACCAATTAATGGAAATAAACATCACCAAACATGGCAGGATAAGATACAAAGCAGTAAAAAGAAAAAGAAAAACCAACAAAAAACAGTTCTACAAGATGGTCTTACTCTGTACATATTGATTGTAGGATATTAGGAAAATTCTTCCCCTGATAATCATCCACTGCATCAAAGAGTTTGGCAGCACTAAGGAACGAGGCTCAGAATATTATCATTGATCTGAGAACATGTTCCTCTATTAGGCACATGTTTTTAAAGATATCAATAGGAAAGTGCTGTCAATTTACTGGGATCTTCTATAGCCAGAATAAGGGATGTGGTGGCTCAGTAGTAAGATGCTGAGCTTGTCGATCAGAAAGGTTGGCAGTTTGGTGGTTTGAAACCCTAGCACCGTGTAACAGAGTGAGCTCCTGTTACTTTTCCCAGCTTCTGCCAACCTAGCAGTTTGAAAGCAGGCACTGTAAAAATGCAAGTGGAAAATTGGGACCACCTTTGGTGGGAAGGTAACACCGTTCTGTGTGCCTTTGAAATTTAATCATGCTAGCCACATGACCATGGAGACATCTTCAGACAGCGCTGGCTCTTTGGCTTTGAAACAGAGATGAAAACCACTCCCTAGGATGGCGAACCTATGGCACGGGTGCCCAAAGTGGCTGGCATACACGGAAACACCTTTTATCTTGCAGATTT
The DNA here is from genome assembly GCF_009769535.1 of Thamnophis elegans. Taxonomy (NCBI): domain Eukaryota; kingdom Metazoa; phylum Chordata; class Lepidosauria; order Squamata; family Natricidae; genus Thamnophis; species Thamnophis elegans. The sequence continues at coordinate 27,553,903 of NC_045547.1, forward strand.
CTGCTGTGCATGTGCACGCGATGATCAGCTGGCCTTTGTCCGTGCGGCAGTGCTGGAAATTGGAAAAGCTGGTCTTCCATTTTCCGGCGTGAGCATGCATGCTGGCCAGCTGATCAGAGTGTGTGTATGCATAGGAGTAACCGGAAGATTTGCTGCATCCGTGCCGGAAACCGGAAGTACATTTTTTGGCACGCATATGCCCTCTGGGCAGCCCCTCTTCCTGGTTGCAGCCCAGAAGAATGCACACAAAGCACGCACAAAATGCTCTCTTTTTAACACTCGGTGCCATGCGAAGCACACGCGTGCTCCCTTTTCCGCACTTGGTGCCGAAAAAGTTTGCATCACTGGGCTAGCACATATGTGCGAGGGGAACCTCTACCTTTACTATACCCAGAATCTGTAGGCAGATTATGTATGTCTTTATATGCACACAAGAAATCTATTTAAAGAATCAGTGCTCAGATGCCCTCCAAAGCCCTGCCATTTTTCACCTTCAATCTGCTTCTGGGAAGCAGCCTTTGTGCCCAGCATAAATGTATTAGAGGGAAATGGCGAATAAGGGACGAGTAATAGACTTGATCTCAGCATGACCAACACGGGGAAGAATGGGAGTAATTATGCTTTAATCATCATCATCATCATAATCAAAGAGGACAAACTCATGGGGAAATCTAGTGACTTTTGGGTGCTGGAATCACACAAATGCACTAAATGGTAGCACATGCCCCCTGCTCTCAGAATTAGCTGCTTCATTAACAACAGCTCTGATTCAGCCAGGGAAGTTAATTAAAGTCTGCAGCCAGGCGTGCACAGAAGGAAGCAGCAGTGTTGAGGCACTAGAAGAATACTGTTCATACATGTAAGGCTGGTAAATTAGATTTTACCCTTCCTTTCATTTTTTACATTTGGTGAGAGAGATGTTGAAATAAGCTTTCTTAAAGCAGACCTAGTTTAAAAATATAATAAATGCAACCGTGGGTCTCTTAAATAATTAACTGTTTCCCTGCATAGAAGAATATACATGCAGCTGAAAGCAAGAGAAGTTGTGCTAGGTTCTTAGACTCCCTTATGAGATAATTAGCGATTCTGATATATGGTCAACTCACAGTACATAGAGAGAATAACCAAATAACAAAGCTGGAAATGAGTTTTGAGGTCTTCTAGTCCAATCTCCTGTTCAAGCAGGAAACTCTATGCCATTTCAGACAAATGATTGTCCAATGTTTTCTTTAAAAATCCAGTGATGGAGCACCCACAACTTCTGTTCCACTTATTAATTGTTCTCACTGTCAGGAAATTTCTCCTTGGTTTAGTTTTATTTTTGTAGTTCGGTTTGTTGTAGCATAAATACAAAAATATTACAGATAAAAAAAGTCATCATATAATGAGCAAGAAGGCAGATATCCTGTAGTGATGCACCCCCCCCACCCCCCTTTGGTTTGTATGGAATATCAACACACCCAAAAAGGAGCTGGATCTGGAATCACAGTGATCCATTTAGGAACTACTGAAAATTTACTAATATTATTACAGGCTTTCCCTTTGTTTTCCAGGTGATGTTGAGGCAACTGAGTGGACCTGAGTATTTACTAGCTGGTGACCTTCATGATGCCTATGTGGAGTTTGCAGCACATATTTTCTCTTTGCATCCTGATAGACAAACATCTGTCTATCCTAAGCAGTGGCAGATGTTTCCAGGGTGCAAAGAGGAAAATATCTCAATTTATTGGGATCTCCTATAGACAGAATCTGTAGACATATTATGTGATGCCTGTGCAAGAATATATTTAAGGAATCAGTGCTCAGATGCTCCCAAATCCTAGGCAGTGGCAGATATTTTGCTATCAGGGCGCAAATAGAAAATATCTCCTGCAAACTCCATGTAGGCATCAGAATGGGCATCCGGCCAGTAAATGCTCAGCTCCACTCAGTTGCCCCGACTCCACCCCAAAACAAAGGAATTAAAGAGTCATAAAAAGAAAAAGAAAATACTGGCTTTCCATGTGATGGCCATTCCTACATCTTATTACAGCAAATTGACTAGTGCAGTAGATATATTTTCTTTATCTTGAAATTGCACTCATTTCAATGGAATGTCTAACAACAAACAAATGCCGTGTAATATAGGATTCTATGTATAGAAGTTAATTGCACATTTTTGTGGAACAGACCTTTAATGCAATGGTATAATTAACATTCTTATGTATGTATTTTTATTTACTTATAATCTACTTTATTGACATTTTTCTCTTAATGAAGTCACACAAGGTAAGCCATAGAACAATGTTCTTACAATATTTAAACAAAGCCCTAAATGAACAAACACTGAGCATTCTGATCATCACCCAACCACCAAAGAACTGCCTTTATTTGTTGTAAAACAATAACAACAACATTGAACTAGCCTAAATTCCATTGAAAGAGGTCCAAAGCGTCAGAACTATCCCAGAGAAGCTATGGTGATGTTGATATCAAGAGAATGAGTTCTTCAGAAGGTCTTGTAAATGTCCAGACTAGCTTTTTTAAAAATGATACAGTTATTTAAATAACCTAGTCCTAAATTATTAAGGGCATTCTACGACATTACATCTTCCCCTAAAAATAAGTATTTCTATACTAGGTGCTAACCTGGTGTTGCCCAGGTATTTATTTATAGGGGGAAAATGTCTGGACCAAATATAATTTCTAATGTTGAAATTTCCCCTTTACCAGAGGGAGCCTCCTTGTGGAGTACTGTGAAGCTGTTACCATGGTAACTCTACTGCACTGTACAGTAGAAGCCATTTTAAGGCACAAACGGCTGTATCTTAACAGAACACACACCCTGTTAGGGGTATCTTAACCCCCCACAGTACTTTTTTTCCAGAAAGTAAGTGATCTATGAACCAAATTTGATTGAAATTGCTCAAGGCGTTCCAGAGTTATGCTGGAACATAAACACACAGAGACAGCCATTGATAGATAGATAGATAGATAGATAGATAGATAGATAGATAGATAGATAGATAGATAGATAGATAGATAGATAGATAGATAGATAATCTACAAATCCCACCAGACTCTATTACAGACTCTATTCCCAGGGAAAAAAGGTGGTCCTAAGCCACATATCGCTCCATTGCTGTGCCACCAAAATAATAATAATGCATTCACAAAAAACAGTGCAGAGAACTATTCTGTAAACATAACCTCTTGTGGAAAGTGTCTATTCCAACATTCCCTTTAGGGTGTCAACTGTCCAGACTGGGACCCCACTTCAAAGGTTCCCTATGAGTTCAATCAAAAAACATTGAGCTGAGCTGTCTCTCGTCCCTTGCATTTTATGTTCATGCTGCAAAATTACATCTGGCATGTAATTTAAAATCCCAAGATGCTTGATATAAAGCTTTACTGCAATAATGGGATCAAACAGCAGGGCATTTTCATTTGACAGAATGGATATTTCTAGTTTTAATATTACATTAACTTTTCCTCCCTTTGCCTCTCATGGATTTTTCATTTGGCGGTGGCAGCAGTGCTTGGCTGGTAACTGGAGTTGTAAGTCCAGTGGAAGGTTTTGCAGAAGCCCACGGCAGTTTCCAGGCTTCCCTTGCTGAGGATGAGAAGGCTTCTGATATATCTGGCTTAGCTTCTCCCTCTCCCCCATCCTTTCTCACCTTCAACTGCTCATGTCCTGCCAGATCTGTTTTTCTGTTAAAGCATACGTTTCTGCTTTAAACCTGGGTCACATCTTTCCTTGTAGGTGTAGCATTTGGACCTGCAATCAGTATACTCAGCTTGTAGGAATTATCTTTCAGAAATTCCAGAGACCTCATCACTGAAGGGCAATATAGCATTAAGTGGATAATAACTGCAAGGAGAATCTAGTCTGGCACAGACAAAGACTAAATCCTCTGATTAGTTACCACCTAACTCTTTCACACAATTCCATTTTGACTGTGATGGCGGTTCAGTTCTTATCCTTTTAAATCTATACCTTGTACCACTAAAAATGTACCTGCAAAAATTTTAAGGGGGGGTGGGGTCTTATTCAGATTTGGTCCTTGAGTGCAACCTGTCATTCTGCCCCCACCATATGGACACATAAAACAGAGACAATTATTGGCATGTCCTTGCTTGATCTATTATGTCGCGGCTAACTTGTCCACACTTACATTGTAATAGAGGAACTGTCAATAGCTCATTAGTGTTATAAACATAGACAAGGATATGCATTGAGGCTCCCAAAGCACTGGGGAAGGCTACAGAAATCTTCTCAAAATGCCCCAAAATTAATATTTTAATTATGGGATTATACTTTTGAAATTTCTAGACATGGAATTATTACATACAGTATATAGGAAATACCAAGTTAACTGTTTGTTAATTTTTTTTTTTCAAACTTGGCATCTTTAAAATGTGTGGACTTTCAAATCTCAGAATTCCTCAACCAGCATTTTGACAATTGAAGTCCATATATCTTAAAGCTGTCAAGTTGAAAATTGCTGATATAAACAAACAATAATGATTGTTAGCATCTTATCTCATATACAGACCTCAAGCCATGCTGCAAACAGATTCAAAACACTGAAAGACCTTCTGCCTGACTCAATCATCACTGGAAGTTTCTAACATAGTTTATTCCCAATGCTTGTATGTCTTGCATCTTTTTCAGGGTGGTCAGTTACCTTTGGTGAGATAGGTGAATATATAAATTAGATTAATATATAAATAGAATAAAAATTGCAAGTCTCTATTGACATAGAATTCATTCCTTCTTGAAATCTTGATTCCTTGATCATCCCATAAGATACAAAGTTTGACATTACATTTAATTGTTTTAGTTTAACTTAATGAAAGTGCATGCAAATGATATAAAATCAAATTCAGTTGTATCTTAAAACTAAATGCAGCCCTTTAAATACCATTATAGGATTCAGTGTGATATTCATGGAATTTCCCCACTTACTTGTAATACTCCAAGTTACGTGAGAGTTTCAAGACTAATGAAAATACTTTATAAAACAGATAGTTAAACAATAGAATTGATTGCTAACAGTTGTGGTTTTTCATTTCATTCATTTACTGATTCTGTTCATTGATATAGCACACAATTCCAATGTCAGGCTAGCTAGCAGTAGTAATCAGATAGAATCAATAACAAACAATGAAACCCCCAAATAAAACTAATCCACAATAAGCTTCAACCATCATAAACTGTTTCAATCATAACAAAACAAAGTAACAGCAAGATAATGTATCCAAAAGCCATTAAAAGAATTCATCAAAAGACAATTCAACTGTGAAAACCAGTTCGTGACTGAAGGGCAGAAGAGTTCCACAGGGTTGTGCCCTCAGTAAAAAGGCTCTAATTCTACTTTATTCCTATACAACCTCTTTCAGTGTGATTGGAATTTCCCTTGGTGAGATGGGCAACTATATAAATTTGATTAATAAACAAATTAAATAAAAATTGTACCTCTTTATTAGCAGAGGAGAGCTTCAAGATAACACCCTTCATGTTGTGCTCTATATGAGGACACCCTAGAGTGTCCTCATATAGAGCACAATGCAATCAAATCATAAAGTAGCCAGTCCAGAAATAATGTACCCAGATCATCCTTCATCAAAAGTTGGTACAGCTGATGGATCATTCATAGATGTCAATAATCACGCCTAGTGATCACAATAACCTGAGCACTCAAAGTACGGCAGTGATGGCTAACCTTTTTCCCATCGTGTGCCAAAATTGGGGGGGAGCACAGGGGAGTCATGTGCAGGCGTGCCCACACCAATAATTCTATGTGTGTGACTGCCCATGTTCATGCACGTGTGACTCCTTCCATACACATACACATGTTGACCCCTGCCATCCCCCTGCTTTTGGCCCCATTGGGACCCATTTTTTCGCCCTCCCCAGGCCCCAGAGGCTTTCTAGGAGCCTGGAAAGGATGAAAATGGCCTCCCTTGCCCCCACAGAAGCCCTCTGGAGGGCAAAAAGTGGCTCCATGAGAAACCCAAAAGTTCAGGAATGGATTTTTGGGTTGCCTGTAGGGGCATTTTTCACCCTCCAGATGCTTCAGAAGGCTTCCCTTCCCTGAGGAGGAGGAGGAGGAGGAGGAGGAGGAGGAGGAGGAGGAGGAGGAGGAGGAGGAGGAGGAGGAGGAGGAGGAGAAGAGGAAGGAGATGGTGGCAGGGGAGATGGAGGAGGAGAGTTTAGTTGTATGAGAAGAGGAAGGACAGCTCAGTGTGGAGATGTGAGAAGAAAACATTTCAAACAGACTTCTGGCCTAATTGATGTGATGTAAGATTACCCTGGAAATGTATTCCCATCAGTGTTAAGGATTCTATTTTACCCCTGCCTAATATCAAAGATGCTTTTCTGAAATCATATAATTCTCGCTTCTGATTCCCTATGTGAGGCTTAAAATGTACTTATAAATATTGCTGTTCAACAGGAGAGGAGGTAAACAAAATAATTTGAAATTCTTCTCCTGGGCTGGGAAGGGGCAGATTCAGGAACAGATACAACCTTCCTTATCCCAATTTCTGTGTGGTGAAATATTGGCCCTATTATGGTATCTCCCTAGTTGTTCTAAGGGTTGATGATATGACTTTAAAAAGAAGATATGCAGATTCATGGAAAGACAGTACTGTCCATGATAGGTCCATATACTTGGAAATTAAAGGCAGCATAACTTAAATACTAATTTCTATCTTTGGACACCAATAGTGTAACATCAGTTGTATATCCTGTTTGTGAGCTTTGTTGTGTGCATGTATTTTGTTGTGTGATATCTGTTTTAGTACGTATCTGTTCTTACATTTTTTTCTTTAAAAATAAATTTGCCTGAAAGCATCTAGTGGCATCCGGTGGTATCCCCTGGAAACAGAATCTGTGGTCTGATCCAGTAAAGAATTTCTTAGGTTGTTAGCTATTTAATGGAAGCATTCATTTTCATGCTCCATTTGAAAAGTGTCATTCTGCAATATAGTTACTAGTTCCAGTTTAAAGCTAGCAACACATGCTTTGAATAGTGACCAAGAGGCCTGGGAAATTTCAGGTTTTTAAAGGAAATATAAAGGAATAAAATGGCTTATTTTTGGTCAGACCCCAAATATTTTTATTCCAAATATTTCAGAAAGTCTAAATGGGTTACAATGCAATCTTACATTTAGATAAAGGCAACTATTTATGTGCTACGTATGTACATTCCCTTACCTTTCTTTGCTTTTCCACTTGCATGTGTCTAACCAACTTTAATATACAATTTGCCCTCATTAGATCATCAGTGAATTTAGCCTCACATTTGAAAACCAGAGAAATCAGAAATAATATTTTCTATCAGATCCACTTTTGAATAGTGGAAGAAAATCACAGAGACAATATCTTAGCAATCCTTTTTCCCTTTCGCATTAAAGAATATTTAATATTTTTTGTGTATTAAAGAATGTGCCAACTACTGAAAAAGTCACTAACTAGTTTGTGCTTTCACTAGAATAGCCTTGTCAGATATCTTTTTAATCTAACTTATGCTATTTATTCCTGTTCCTTTACCCTAGAATCATGATGACAAACCTATGACAGGACATACCAGAGATGGTAAGCAGTGCCCTCTCTGTGCCACTCACACCATTGTCAGCTGCTCTACTGTTTTTTGCGGGCACCAGAGTGCCAGAAATTGCCCCCAAAACAGACTGGTTTTTGCACCTTTTTGTGACATTTTAAGCTGTTTTTCAGGCCATTTTTGGTCTGGAAAATGGCCAAAAATCATGCATGCATGCCCCTGTCACTGGTCTTTGAATTTCTGACACTCTGGCGAGCACACATGCACACATGTTGCAATTGGGTACTCTGTGCCAAAAGGATTCACCATCACTGCCCTAGAATGCAGGTTCTCAGGAAACCGCTTAAATCAACTATTTCTGAATAAAAAATAATTTAATTAAAGAAAGTTACATTGTTTAAAAATGTCATTTGCAAATGTTAAGCCTCCTAAAGCAGAAGACTGACAGATAAGGGCATCATTCATCTTGTTTGCATACTTAATAAGTAGTCACATTTGTTCTTATTAACTAGCAAATATCTGAACATGTCAACATGGTTTGTAATTCTAAACTTCAAATTAAATGTATTGTGTACTCACCAATAACTTCAAGGTAAAACTCAAAACATTAAGCAGTTCAAATTAACCTTCCAGAAGTGTAAGTCAACACATTGACACTCATAAAGTTAACCACTAAGAATAAAATAGAGCACCTGGTCTATTACATACATTACATAGGAAGCAAGTACTTGAATTTCAAGAACAAAATCATTATGAATGAAAATTTGAGTGCCAGGTAAAGAAATAGCCCCATCTATTCTCAAGTGCAGCTAGAAACTAGCTCTCCTGGAAAAGAACACACAACTGTACTTATATGTGACTAACATTATTGTCCAATTTCCCTTCTACTTTTTAAAATAAATTCACTGGGAAAAAATAATGAAACCAGAATTTGGTAAACCAAGGGTGTCAATCAATAGTAGTCACTCTTACTGTACTGGCTCACCTATGCTCTAAGCCAACAATTGTTTCTGTGCCAGTTTGCTGTTAAGAGAGTAGGTATTAGAAAAGCTAATCCTGTAGGAGATAAAAGGATGGGCTACTGGCTTGAGCTGGCATCAAGGAAGAAGTTAATGAAAACCATCACAGGCAAATTCTAAGAGCAAAACTAGAGTAGAGGTTTGGAAAAGAGCAGGCAACTGAAATGGTTAGCAAATGGATGTTGAAGATAGTTTTAATAGCTTCAAATGGACTGGGCAATGTTTCTACTGCTCAAGACTCATTAACTCCAGAGGGATCTCGAGTTCCTAAGCAGTGTGGGCTGAAACTCAGAAGAGAATGAATAGGACCACCAGAAAAACATTTTTGTTGCTGGGCTCTCTATCTTGCATTAATGTAATATGACACTTCTGGATAGGTTATGCCGCATAATTGAGAGCTCCGTTCAGCTCTCACCATTGTTTGCATAGGTATCATCCTGCCTTACTTTTAAATTCTGCACAATTGTGCTTGGTTTCATCTCTTAACAATAAGGAATTGGGTGAGGCTGACATTTATAGGCACAGCCCCAAACTTTCACAGGCATAAAATAAAGACCGCAGACCAAATCCACAAATGCTTATCTATGACGTTCTTGCTTTGTAGTTAGTGTACTTCATTGGCCCTTCATGGTCTTTCATGTTCTTGCTGCTTCTGTTAACTAAGGTGATACATTGTAGGCCACAGTCCTGGTACTATCAAACCTAACATTGATCTAAAGCCCTCTCTAGAAAAGCCTTCGCTTTCCACATGATGCCATCCGACATGATGGCAGTCTTCCGGTATTTGAGGGGCTTGCCACAAGAAGAGGGGGTCAAATTATTCTTCAAAGCACCAGAGGGCAGGACAAGAAACAATGGTTGGAAACTGATCAAAGAGAGAAGTATCCTGGAATTAAGGAGAAACTTCCTAACAGTGAGGACAATTAACCAGTGGAACGGCTTGCCACCAGAAATCATGGGTGCTCCATCACTGGAGGCTTTAAGAAGAGACTGGATAGTCACTTATCTGAAATGGTATAGGTACTCCTGCTTGAGCAGCAGGCTGGACTAGAAGACCTCCAAGGTCCCTTTAAACTCATTCTATTCTATTCTATCTCTCCTGGAACTCCAGAAATCCCTCTAATCAGTGATCAGCAAAAACTGTATTACTTACAAAATTAATAACAGTAAACTCTTCAGTATCACACCAAGAACCTAAAATACAAATGGAATATTGGCAGCTTTGTTTATCTGTTTATTTTAAAATGTGGTGAAACATTTGTATTGTTAAATTGGGGTAAATTTCATTAAACTAGATAATTGAAAACACTTAAGCTATGTTTTCTTCACACCTGTCTATCTCTGCCTTAAAAGAGGTAGGAGGTATATTTCAAGTAATTCTTGTTGCAAATTTTTTGAATAGGGTCCAACTGAAATTTGGCAGTATCATTTTCTTTTAAGGTTAGACCATTCCTGCTATTTCATCCCATGCTATAGAGCACGTCCTAGGCATCAGGTATTTTGAAGCTTCTTCATTATAGCCTTACATGTTTTTAAATTGAATCTTAGATCTCCATGTGGCTTAAATAGAAACAATTTGCTATCAAATATCACCAATTGAATCAAACAATGTATCCCTTTTTTAAATCTCAGATCTCAGTTCAGATCATAGCTGAATCACATAGTCTTAGACATAAAACAGTGAGAGTGGTAGGCATTTATGGATATATGTGCTATTTCAGGAAACTCTTGGTAATAAGAAAAAGAAAAAAATGTTTTTTAAACAGCAGTAATTTTCCAAGGAACTTTAAAAAGCAAGGTAATTATAAGATGGGCAGAAGTCATCCATCATTAAGAAAATCTCAGTCTTTTGATTTTTGTAGCTCAAAGCATAACCACCTTCCTATAAAATTCTTCAGGCAGCAGCTATGAGCGCTAGTATTTCTCTGCTTTTCCTAACGTAATTAACTTGAAGAAGTGGCCTCCAGAAGTGGTGATTGTCATAGCAGGCAGTATAATTTTTCTGGCAGTAGCAGTAGCAACAGCAGCGAAGAACGTGGAATAAGAAATTCCACAGACACAGAGCAGGGTGTCAGGACATGAAGTAAGTTGTAATACATATGTCAAAACATAATGTGGAATTTAGTACGGGGTAACCCGCTGCTTCCAACATATAAAATCCTTCCACAGGGAAAACATTTCTTTTGAGATTTAGGGGGTAAAGTCACACCATGAGTGCCACTCTTTTCTCATTTTGCAGGAATGGTTTAAAGGAATAGAATAGAACGTCTGTCTTTTAATAGGTTTCCTTATAAATATTCAGAGCTACCTGTACAAGTTGCTATTTATAATATGTAAAATTTAGGTATTCAGTACAAAAACAGCATTTTATGATCACTGAAAATGTCATTTGTATTCTGAGGGAATATTCTCAGCTAATTAGCAATATTCTCTAGGTAACTAGGAGGAAATTGCTCACTAGCTAAATACAAAATACTCAATTTGTTTTTATGATTTTTGTTTTAAGATCTTGGAACATCTTCTGAAATTATATCTGACTTTCTCAATATTCAGTTCAATTCTATTTGGTACAGTCATAGACCGATACAAGCAGAGTGTTAAGTGAGTGAATAAACAAAATAAAATTTAAGACCAAATTAAAACATTTATAAACAACCCAACTATAAAGGAGGACCAGGATGCACCTATATTAAATTATAATGTAAAAATTATATAATATAAAATTATCTTAAATATGATACCATATAAAATTACAACCAACTAATAATATACATTTAATGAGTTATAGTTATATAAAGTGCATTGGGGAAGATTGTCCCATCAGGGTCCAACATATTTTTTTTATGCTGCTGCACAAAACCTAGCTACATGCGCTCAGGACAAGAGCCATGTGGCGCAGTGGTTAGAATGCAGTAATGCAGGCTAATTCTGCTGACTGCCAAGAGTTCGGCAGTTCCAGTCTCACCAGCTCAAGGTTGACTTAGCCTTCCATCCCCCCAAAGTCAGTAAAATGAGGACCCAAATTGTTGTAGGCTTTAAAATATCGTGAATTAGTATATAAATCTAAGTGCTATTGCTATTGTTACTACTATTTCAGAACAACAATTGGACAAAGGCCAAATCTAGAAGACTAGAATATCTACCAATCAGAGATTGTATGAATTTGAATGTCTCCATAAAAGGAGCAATGAATAACATTTTCTGTAGATTCCACCTCTCCAGAATCACAGGGGCAGAGCCTTTCAGTAAATGGTACTTTTAATATTTACCACCCAATACTGCAGAGGGGAGAGCATGGCACTGGGCAAGAACGATTTTTAATATCTGGGTATTCCTAGCTATGTAAGGTACCTAGCAATAGTGACAATACATCTGTTGTGTACTGGTGACAGAAAGGCTAGGATCTTTCCTAGATCTTTATCATTTGCTTCAGAGTTTTTTTGCCTGATTATATGCCATCTTAAAAACTGAGGGGTAGCCAAGATTTAAAAAATTAGATTCAGCAGCCTTGAGCTATGATTGAAAAGTGTCCTGAAAATTAATGGTGCTAGGCCTTGAGAATAGAAGTTAAGCTTTAACCAAACGTTTATTGAAGCTAGACACATTCTTGAGTCAAGTATTTAATATGTATGAAAAGTTGAAAAGTCTCCAGTTGTGAAGGTACATTTAAGACACAGTGAAGTATCTGGAGATCTGCTCTAGTGAATTTAGATGGTATTTCTCAGGGAGATTAAATGTGAAACTGGGATACCAACCAGACTCCCATAAAAGAGCTGGGCTAAAGACCTGGAACTTAATATCTTCCCATGGACTGGAAAGGATTTTAGGGTAGTGTTGGCGGATTGTTGTCCAGTAGCAATAGCATTGCATGGTGGTCTTTCTAGAAGCCAGTGACATACTTCTAAATATCCAAAAATAGTCACTTATTCTGCTTTATGGCCAGTAATGTTCCATAAATGCAGTTTCAATCTTTTGGCAAAAGCCCTAATCTTAGTTTTCTAATAATTTGTTTCCATTGTTGCAGTATTGCACCAAAGTTCTCAAGAGTTCTTTTAAGAGCTATTGGTTGTTTGAAAGAACTATAGGGTTGTCTCCATAAAGCAATAAGGCAATATTGTGATGTCCTGGTTTTAGGGGTTGGAAATTTGGATTGCTTACATATCTCATCGTACCATTGATATAAAAATTGAAAAGCAGGGGATCAAAATACTTCCTCCTTTTCTGTTTTAAACAGCTTTTAGAGAAATCCCTGCATATTGCTCCTGATCCACAGATCATATTGGTGTGTAAGGTATGAATTAAATGGAGAAGCCTATGGTCAGTTAATGCAGCTTCCAATTTCTTGCATACTTCCTCTGTCTAAAGCAGGTGTCAGGCTTCATACCAGACATGGCCATTAAACCTTGTTCCTATTGCATATTTCCAAGCTAACTTAACTAGAATGAAGAGGGATTAGGTCATGTACTTCAGAGCATTAGAAAGCCATAAATGCTAATCCTGCCATCTACATATTAGCCCCAGGTTTAATTCTTGGGGCAATTTCTCCTATCTTTCTGAATCAATAGCCATATAGTTGTTTGTGTTTAGGTCACAAAAGATTCTGCTATCTGTTCCTTGTTTACAAAAACTCTTTCTCTATTATGAGAATCAGAGACTCTACCTCACCAACTTCAGTTGTCTGTATTTTCAGATTGAATCCTGAATGCTATTAACAGCTGTCTTATATAGTTCTAAAATACCAGACATAGCACTTATATGGAGTTCATTCCTATTTGCTTGTTTATTCAATCCACTAGTTCTCAGGAGATTCCTGAGGACAATCTGGTAACATCATAGAGCAGTGATGGCTAACCTTTTTCTTGTCATGTGCCAAAAGTGTGCACGCACCCATAATGCAATGCGGGCGTGCCTTGGGTGCCCCCCGCCCTCCCCTTGTGTGTCCCTCACCCCCGCATGTGTGTCCCTGCCCATGCATGTGTGACCCCCCCATGCTCCCCCACTCTTGACATGCATGTCCCTGCATGGACCCCCCATGCATGTGCACATACCCTATGCCCCCACATGCATCTCCTGCATGCACACTGCCCCCGCACATGTGCGGCAGAGACCTGAAAACCAGCTGGCAAGTGGGAGGCATTCGTGCATGCGCGGTGGAACTGAGCTGGTGCAACAGCTCGCCTGCCTGCAGAGAGGGCTCTGTATGCCACTTGTGGCATGTTCACCATCACAGTTATATGGCTTCACAGCATCTAAATGCTTTCAATCCTCTCTTCCATTTCATCTACAAATGCTGTTCAATGCAGAACCTCATTTTAACCTCCAGCTTATTTTTGTTTGCCATTTTGGCTGACAAAGATTGTGTGGTAACATGAGCCGTTTTTTGGAGGTGGGCTTTGAAAAGAGGAATTGCCCTAGTATGAATTTTGGAATGTTTGAGTCATCTTATAGAAATATGACTTGGAGCATTTGCATTTTTTTTATTCCTTATGTTGGACACTAAGTTCAGCTCTCACTGAATTCATCTGTGAATCTTGCTCCCTGCTAAAATTGATTACATTCAGACCTATGTTGATTCAGCCTGGTTGTAAGTCTGGAATGGGTTCCTTCCTGTCAGTCAAAGCCTGAAACAGATGGCAAAGAAGATGGAACAGCCTGAACATCTGAAAGAATTACAACAGAAAATCAATGGAAAACCAGTTGCTTTACTGAAAGCTGGCTATGCATTTCACAGCTGAATTAACATGGACTTAATTTCTTTGGTTTCTGGTTATTAGTTGTGATAAATGTCTGTTAACCAGAGAAAATGCACAAAAAAGAGTATTAGATCTGTCTTTATTGTAAGGTTAAATTAACAGAATCTTGCAAGATTGAAAACATTACTCTGCTCCTCTCCTTTTACTCTCTAAAATAATAGGGAGGGTCCCTTCTCAAACATTTCTCACATCCTTATCTCCCTCTGAAGGTAAGATATCTTTTATCACCACTTGTCCTGTCTGAAGCTCTTTCTCCTGTCTTCCAAGGTCATTGTCACATACCAATTACTGTATTTTTGGGGTATAAGACACACCTTTTTCCCTCAAAAAAGAGGCTGAAAATCTGGGTACATCTTATACACTCTATACAGCATTTATTTGCTTTCTGAAACCCTGCCCCCTTCACCAAAATGTCCATGTAGAGACTTTAGGAGCCTTGCAGAGTGCTCCTGGGGCTGGGGAGGGCACAAATGAGCAAAAACAATGGCCCATTTTCCGGGCCCAGGAGCACTCTATAATAAGGTGACCAGATTTTCAGATTGGTAAAGAGGGACACCTTTGACCGGGGGGGGGGGGCTTGATTAAAAATTTATACGGAGCAACAAAAATTTTCATACAGCGCAAAAATAGTATTGTAATATTTTTTTATTTCAACCTAACTACAATTTACTTGTAGCTGTAACTGTTGGCAAACATCAAAATTTTGATCACGTGACCATGAGAATGCTGCAATGGTCGCTAAGTGTGAAAATGGTCGCTAAGTGTGAAAAATGGTCATCAGTCACTTTTTTCAATGCCATTGTAACTTTGGTCACTAAACAGCCATGTTCCTGACTTAACAACCACTATGATTCACTTAACATGGCAATAAAAGGTCGCAAAATGAGGAAAAAATCATTTAACAAACGTCTCCCTTAGCAACAGAAATTGGGGAATCAATCCCAATTACCGGTATTACCGGTAGCCAACTGCAAAAGGCAACTTTACTTGGAACAGGTGAGATTGTGCCTGGATCCCTTTCATGCCAACATCCCATCCTGTCCATGGGGAGAACTCCACAGGCAGACAAAAGCCCCCAATCCACTCTCAACCTCCAGCTGACTCTGCCATCTGCCATACCCACACATGCCCCTCAAAGGCAAAACTCAGGGGGCTGAATTCTACAGGGGGAGGAGTAAAGGGGGATTTGAGGGGCAGCCCAAAGCACCATCTGTCTAAATTTGCATCAGGCAGGCAGTAACATTTTCATAGACCATGATCAGAGGAGCAGCTGATCCTATGGAAAGACTCCTCCTGCATTCAGTCCCAGGCCTACAAGTGGAAGTACCCCTTCCTTCCTTCCTTCCTTCCTTCCTCCTTTCACATTCCTTCCTTCCTTCCCTCCCTCCCTTTTTCTTCCTTCTAGCCTTCCTTCCTTTCCATTCTTTCTCCTTCCTTCCTCTTGCCTATCTGCCTTCTGTCTTTCTGCTCTTTAGATCTCTCTTCCTCCTTCCTTCCTCTTTCCATCCTTTCACCAAAAATCAGGATGTTTTATTAGCATCAGCATCATTCAGCTGAAAATGCCAGATTCTGTGGTACTTCTGGATGAGATTTAGAAAATTACAGAGACACGAGGAACCATTATATAATTTCACTTGGCAAAACTCTGATTAAAAAATAGCAACAAAATGTAAGGTTTTTTAATTTTAAAACTCTAGCAAAACATAGATTTATTTCCAGTTTAGTTAATTAATGTCATTATAAAAAGGAATGCAATTGATTAAATAAAAATGACTTTTTCTTTTATTAAGAATACTTATTCTACATTAAACTAGAAAATATTTCATAGGCCCTTCAACAAGTTTGTTACAAGTTTTCAGGAATGCATGCATTCTTGAAACTGATACCATGTAATGTTAAAAAGCAGATGGCTAACTAAGTACACTAAAAACCATGTTTAATTATTTGCTACTTGAGGCCAATAGCAATGATGAAGAAATTTCTGTCATCTTCAGTGACAATATTTTTAGGGCCAAAAAATAAAACTCTGTATATTGGATCTGTTGAATGGAGAAAGGCCTGTCCACCCCCAAATGAGACGTCTTCCACGATAATAGGAGAGAAGAGCCAGCCTGCAGGGGGGGGAGCAGGCCTTTTTCCATTTCAAGGAGCTGCCGCTTCTTCCACCGCCTCCTCCCCCCACCTCTTAGAAGTCCAGCCAGCTGCCCTCCAAGCTCTCCGCGGAGACTCACCCAGAGTTTTCACCGCGATTTGCCTGGTGAGGGGAGGCGGCAGGTTGATGCAGACCAAATCCACAGTATAATAAATAGAAGTATAATAAATACCTTCCTCCTCCTTCTCCTCGCTGCGATCTGGATGCCCGACGCGCCTTCCTTTCCTCCGCGTTCGGCCCTTTCGTGTGGAGCCTCAAGATTACGAGCAATGCAGGGTTGCTACGTTAAGGATGCCCGGTCCCAACTGGGAACTGCTGCTGCTGCGGCACCCGATCCCTGCAGCAGTGGAGGTGCCTCACCATAGCTGGGTCATCCCAAGCGGAGCTCACCCCGCCTAGCTGCATTGCGCACACGTGCGGGCATTTCAAGGAATCCGGCGTGTTGTTTTTTTTTAAAAAAAAACCACCATCCTCTTGCAGCTCTTCCCGCCCGGACGCCCAAAGTCTCCCAGCCTGCCTGGGGCGAGTCAGCTGCAGTGCAGCCGGTGGTGGGCAGGCAGGCTTCTGGCGGCTCCCAGGCAGCGATCCCACCGCCATCCGCCCGCTTACTCACTACGCTACACCCCCCCCATGCGAGCGGCAGCAGATGGGCGGGGAGCGAGCGATCGAAGAAGGCGCCAAAATTAAGCGGGATCTTTTGGGAACGGCCCGGGACATGGGAAAAATTATGAGAAAGCATGCCTGTCCCGCCAAATGCAGGATGTCTGGTCACCTTACTCTATAAGCCTCCTAAAGGCTATGCATGGCTTTTTTTTGGACAAAAAATGGGCCTGTTTTTGCCAAAAAAGGCCTTTTTGCCCATTTTTAGCCCCCCCAGCCCCCAGAAACACTTTACAAGCCTCCTAAAGGCTATTTGTTGTGGAAAAAGGGCTATTTTAGAGAGGTCTGCAGAGTGCAAAAACTTTTTTTTTTAAATTTACCTCTTCAAAACGTTGGTGTGTTTTATTCTCTGATGCATCTTGTACTCTGAAAAATACATTACATAGTCCTAGAAATGTTAGGCTACCTATTCTTGAAAAAACCTCAATTCTTTTCAAACCTTTTGACTTGGTAATTTGTAAATTTAGATCACAATTCACTGAAAGACTGTTAATTAAATCTGAGAACAGATGGAAAATACTGTGCCAATGTATTATATGTATTATTTGAATGTAAATAAACTGGAGAAAGAAAAAACCTACTTAATTGGAACGCATTAAAAAGATATTTGATGTTATTTGAAAATCCTTTGGGTCATTGTAATCAACTTGACAAACAAACAAACAAAAATGCAGAAGAAGGTTAAATAAACTAGGGAATGAAATAGAAAAGTGAATATATTGTTAATACATCCATACAATTGTCCATGAGTGAAAAGGATTTAAAAGTGTCTGTTTTGCTATGTGATAACCCATAAGGTCATGTATTTTATTCTTAAAGCAATGGAATTCAAGTTTCTGAAAGTTACTATGATATTTATTTTGCCTTCATATACTTTGCTAAAGCTCCTTTTCTCATAACTACCTCTTAAGCTTGTGCAAATTAAAGATAAGAGGGCTAAGGAAAGAATAATACAACAGCATCATATTATCTATCTCTTGCAAAGAACCCATAAAGAAGCTAGCTGAATCAGCATAGAGTCTGATTTAAAAATTCAAACTTTCAAAAATTGATTTTAAAAACAGGCTATTACTCTTCATTTGGGGTGTCATGCTGATCATAGAAGGCCTCTCAATTTTTTTGACCCTCCTGGGACACCTGATAGGTAATCCTCAAGTTACGAATGTAATGGAGTCTTCCAATTACATTTGTACTCCAAGGATTCATTGAAATGAATTAAGTCAAATGACCATGATCACTCCCTGCTTTTGTCCACACATTCACTAATTCAATGCACAGGTTGTTAAGTGCACACGAGGTATCTCAGGGTTAGGAAGGCCATGGGAGAGCTAGCAATGGAACAGGCTACCTGCTTTAGATCACCCAAGGCCTCCCGCAACCCACTGAGATACCTCATGTTCCCTCCTCTGAGGTCCTCACAATTGCTCTCCCCATCCTGCCATCTCAGGTCATTTACATTGTGAAGATCTAAAGAACTGTCTCCTCTCTAGCCTCCCTGCTGCAGTTTCTTTACCTGCTTGCATGAAAAGTTTGCAAGCCGATGAGTCTTTGAGGTACAAAAAATGCATTGCTTCAAGCCTCCAATCAGCTTGCAAATGCTTTTTGCACCAAGAATGGAAGCTTCTGGGGGCCATGATTTGATATGATTCAGAACATTTTTTTTTAAATGTAGCACATTTAACTACAAACTATCCAAACTAGTTGTTTTATGTACTTTCTAGTGTGATCACATTAGGTGCTCTCTAGTGGCCCTTGAAAAATTATTACCAAATACTCCTTTCGCCAACTTTTCTGAAAGCTTGAACATTCAAAAATGAACATAGAGATAGGTTCTTACCAGTGGTGGGTTTCAGTCAGTTCGCACCTATTCGAAAGAACCGGTTGTTAACTTTCTAAGCAGTTCAGAGAACCAGTTGTTGGAAGAAATCTCCTTTTGTTTTTTTTTTTCCACTTTACTGGGCTAATCCTGTAAGGAAGGCGGGAAGGAAACATTCTGGTTTGTTGCCCTGATTACAGAAACTGCCTCTCCGATTAACCCTTATGACAAGGCAAAGCTCCCATCGTGATGTTGAGTTGGCCACACCCACAGTCACATGACCACCAAGCCACGCCTACCCAGCTGGTCATTAGGACAGAGAACTGGTTGTTAAATTTTGAATCCCACCACTGGTTCTTACTAATGCAGAAGGGTAGAGAAGCTCTTCCCCTGATCTATCAACAATATTCATATGGCCGAAAGTTCCCCCTTTAGCAGCACATTGCTGATTCTAATGATCAAGTACAGTTCCAGAACTGTTTTTACACCTGTGGTTGCCAGTACCTTATCCTTATTCTATATGTGCAATTTATAGTAGATGTCATAAGCATTGCCCCACTTTTTTTTAGACAAAGTAATTAAACTGAAGAGGCCAAGTCCAAAATGAAACCATGGCATCAGATTTGATATCTCACATTAGTTTCTAATGACAAAACTAAGTTTTATTTTTCATAGTATTTTTTTATCTTTGTGCTCAATGTTTTTTTTAAATCTGGAAGAATGTTAATCTCTCTGAAAATAAAGTTATTTTCCCTTTCTCTGTACTAGTTGATGAGATGTATGGCGTTAGTTCCTGATGAAAAGCAGTGTGCCACATTCAAATATTTTCAGTATATACAATCATGCTGTCTGAACTGAAGATAATATCCCTTGAAATATTTCTTTTATTTTCATATTATAATTAGTTTTGCAAAGAGGATATATGCAAAGACGCAAATCAGCTTTCATACCTGCCAAGGGAATAACGGAACCATGGAAAGATATATATGAAGTGAAGGGGGGGCAAATAACAGTAATAACAGTAGCAGTGTTAATTGTTAGCACCAATGCTTCCATTTGCTCTTTGGAGCAAAGAGTTTTTGAAATTAAAGGGGAAAAAATGAAAGATATCCTATTACTCATGTGTATTTTCATTCTTTTTGGCATGAGAAATGGCATAAGAGAAGACTCATGCAGGGCTCAACTGATTAATAGAGCTGACTCCCTCTGGAGAGATTTGTAGTGACTTGCAAATATAGTATATTAATTAGCACAGCACAGCTGACTTGTGCTACTGGGTTCTATGGCATCAGGGAAGGTGTCAATTGCTTCTATTTGGGGGCCCTTTTGCCTAAAATCTAAAATGTGCATCAATGAGAATATTCTCCTACCCTACGGAAAACCATTCCCCAAAAATCAGATTGACCCTGATCCCGCTATCTTTTTTAAGGTGTTGTCCCCAGTGCTGAAGTTGGTGAAGAATACGAGAAGTGCAGGTTTTGTTTCCTTTTATTGAAGTGCTTCAGCAAAAGGTGTCCCAGCCACCAAAATTCCAGGACCCAGAACAAAGGATTCAACAAACCTGTATACATGTTTTCAAGGCGGGATAAAGAAACATTATCTAATTCTGAAAATTCTGAAAGTTATCTAAAGGGTTCTCTATTGGCTCCATGCCATCCCTATTTCTAAATCTTAACTAATAAACACATCAAAAGTTATCCAGCAAGTGTTCTATTGGCTTTAGTTCAACCTTATTCCTAAAAGTTAATTAATAGGCACCCGAGAAGACTTTTAGCAAGTCTTCTATTGGTCTGTCTTAGCCCTATTTCTTATCTTAGCAATATGTTCTGTTTGATGTGCCTGACAGTCAGCTCTTGTTTTCTACAGTGAAAAGGGCCCCACCTCTCCACACTCCTATTTCCTTTATCTTTGTTAGGCAGTCCTTGCAAATTTCCTCCTTTCCTTCTGAGTTCATGCCAAAAACCTGCATTTATATAGCAAATGGTTCTTCAGCAAATAGCCCATCACTAGGAATAAGGTTTTTGCCAACAGGTATGGGGACCCAGTAGTGTGATAGTGTCCTAAAATCTGTACTACAGTAGAAATAGGATACAGAAAACATCACTAGACAAAAAAAAGGTGCATCACTAATATCCTTAACAATTATAGCAAAGGTTTTTAATGAGAGTTTGCTGCAAACATAAAAGAAAAGTTTTGCACACTGAAGGCTAAACACGGATAACGTTTTTAATTTATCGCAGTGGAATGACACTGGCTTATTTCCTATCTTGCATGGATTTCTTGAAAATGCTAGATTCAAATTTACAGCCATGAAGCTACCGCAGGGTAATCCTCTGCTGAGGCAGTGATTGTTTTTTAATTTATTTACTTTCAAAGTACGTACGCCTGCTTCCCCATTCAAACAGAGCATTAGCACGATCCACAAGAATAACCAAATGAAGAGATTATGAGGACATGTTAAAATCAACACAATGAAAACAGTTTTTTTAAAATGAAAATATCACACAGCGGCATCCAAGGACCATTATTAGATTTAGAGGAAAACATAACATTTCTTATATGCCTGGCTTTGATTTCTAGGGGCAATTAAATATTAATGATTTATATTATAAAAATTATTTATATCAATAAATTATATTGGCTGTCCCCTTCCAACTGTATCCATGTCTCCTTGTCCTCTTTGCTACCATTAAAGCTTTATGTCAATGTTTTTGCCTCTTATTCTGGACTCTTCCTTCCTCATTATTGTTTGTTGTCTGAAAGTGGCCATGTGAATGTGTTGAAATGGAAAAAAAATGAAAGCAAAGACTAATGATGTGAACCCAACTGAAAAGGTGGCTTAGCCAAAAGAACAAACACATAATGATTGTATAAATACAATGGAGTGGAGGGTTTCAATGTATTTTACTACTGGTTCGTTCATGCATGCTCATGCGCTCACATGCTTGTGTGATGCTTCTGTGCATGGGCACTGCAACCACCACCACCACTATCCCGTTTGCCCGATTCCGGGGTGAACCGGCAAAAACCCACCTCTCATACAATTGTTCAAGATTGTTTTTTGGTTGGAAAAGTACAATGTGTCATCAATAAAACATCACAGAAAATAATAAAAGTTTTATCAAGGTTAATTTCCCCCTTATATTTTATTAAATTTCCTTTCATATTGCCAGGAAGCCTCCTTCTAGAACCATTCACTTAACTGCTAGTATCTTGCCTAGCAATCATAGGCTGGAGGACTGTGTCAAACTTCCTGGAATCTTTTGAAAATTTATCTCATTATCTTATATACACACGCACACATAATCTTTCGCCTTCCACGAGGTGCCAGTTTTCAATACAGACATACACAGATGTATTCCTAGAGCCTTTTTCTTCTGTAATCTAAATTGTTGGGATGGGAAAACATTTCCTCTACAGTAAACATGTCTTCCATAGTAAATTGTTGTGGCCCAACAGGAGCCGTTGGAGCTGCAAACAGACTCCGACAGCGAGGGGCCTTATGAGTTGGCTCTGGAAGAGGTGGAGAACCCTGGAGAGGGTTCCGACTCCAAGCAGGGCATAGAGAGGCTGGTTGGCCACCAGGAGGCACCTGAGGCATGGAGCAGCGCTGAGAGCCAAAGGGAGTGTGCTCATGATGTCAGGCCTTGGAGTAGTGATGAGGAGACAAAGGAGGTGGTCCTGGATGCCAGTCAATGCTGGGCAGATTGACAAAGAAAACAGCTACGCAGTTACAAAAGATAATTGGACAACCAGCTGGTTGTAATTAGGCTTCTCTCAAGATTGTATTTAAGGAGGTACTCGGGGAGGAGTCTGATTTGCAGGATTCAACTTAATTCTTAACGCTGGAGAAGCTGTTATCTGTCTCTGTCAAAGTCTGAATTGCTGCCAAGATTCTTATCTGTTTGTTATGCTTGGGCTTTCAGCCACTGAGATTTATGTTTCCTGCTAATAAAGTGCTGTAGAATTTCAGTTAAGCTTGTGTCGGCATTCATTACTGGACAGAAGAGGGGGTCAGAACAGTAAATGTAGAAAGTCTCTGTGGAATTCAAATTCAAAATAAATAAAACAATAATAATAAAATGAAATGAAAATTATGTCTAAATGGAACATTTGTTATGAAACAGTTTCTTAATGATGCATATAATGCCACAACAATGTCCTTTATAAGTCAAGTTCATATGATGAGAACATGGATAATCCCAGGTCTGTCAAAACTTTGATTTTTCACGATGGTGAAGTAAAGCTTTTTAAATCTTGTATATTTTTTTTAAACATAGATTCAATTTTACTACAGATTTCAAAAGCATCCAGTACTCCTTACAACTTTGGATTGAATGGAAAGAGTAAATTTAATAAATAATGTGGTCAGACTATGTTAAATGCTGTAAATATTATATTTGAATCCCAATTTAAATCCCAATAATTTAAATTTGTTCTTCTTGAGTGGATAACACAGTAGGAGAATAATAGGTGCAGCTTATTAAGCATTTATCTACTGTGAATATTCCATAATAAAAGTATGGTTAAGTTTGCTTATTACTATTGTGAAGCATGTAAGGTAATGAAGTGTGTGAGTAGCAAACATGACCTGAAATGGACAATTGTTTAGAACATTATTTCCTTAGTGGCATTTGCTCCTATGACAGGGTTTAACTATAGGTAGCAGTTGAAACTAAACCAAGTGTTACTTGGTTAAGTAGGAAAAGTTAGTCAGGGCCATAAGCCAACCAGGTCTAAAAGAAATCTGGAAGCCAAAAGTAAACAAAAATAATACTTGCTTCATTAACACTCAGCTGAAAGGATTAGTATTTTAAATATTAATCTTGCTCAAAAACATCTAGTGTCATTCATGAGTGGAGTCAGATCAAGGCCCAAGGAGGCCCTTCACTGAGAAGGCTACAACATGGAATTTAATAATTCATCACTGAAGAAAAGTTGCGTACTTCTTCTCTTCTCACCAAAATACTAAGTTTGTCTCTGAAAATAGTTTTAAGAACACTAGTGTCTAGACCAGGGGTGTCAAACTCAAGGCCCATGGGCCAGATTCGGCAGTGGAGTGCTTAGATCTGGCCCGTGGGGCGACCCTGGAAGTAACAAAGGACCAGCCCATGGTTTCCCTGCCAGTGAAAACTGAGTTCAGGAGGGGTGTGCCCAGCCCTCCCAAGCTCCATTTTCTCTGGCAGAGGGCTGCAGGAGGATCCCCCCAGACCCACCTGGACCCCCACAGGTGCCCCTGAAATAAGTGATATTGAGCTGGCCACACACACTCTATCCATGCCCATCCCAGACATGCCCACACAGCCCCCCGAAGTCAGATACAACCCTGATGTGCCCCTCAATGAAATTGAGTTTGACACCCTGGTCTAGATGAATGAAGAAAGGATATACTACAAAAATCTTTCAGACAACATGTAATTTCTAAGATGGGGGAAGGTAAGAGAAAACTGGGGAGGGATATGGGTAATATGTGGATGAAAAGTCATGACTGCTTCCAATATCTGCATAAGTGCTGAAGAGATGTTGAGAAAATGGGTATTGTGTGGCATGCCAATGAATACTTTATCATTAAGGTTAATGATATTATTAGCAGCTTCCTTCACAGAATCCGACTTTTTTGCTAGGTTGCAGAATCAAGAGAAGTGCTAGTGTCCAAACTATATCCTTTTTTGGCACTGTGAATTGACTCCTGGATTATAGAGGAATTTAGGTCTAGTCTTGAGAAAGAAGTGAGAGGGGGTTGCTTAGCCCTGGGAAAGTAGAAAGTATGAGAAAGACACTCAAAATCACCTCACCTTCATACTGTTGTCTTAAAATGGTGCAAAGCCTGTATTGCTTTGTATGCAGAGTGTGGTATACCCTACATTAAGAGAGTAGATTCCTGAAGACTCTAGAGCTGTGATGGCGAACCTATGGCAAACTGCTCTTCTGGTTTCTGGCATGCTTGTCTTTGTGGGCACTGGACAGTGGTGGGTTTCAAATTTTTTTAGAACCTCTTCTGTAGGTGTGGCCTGCTTTGTGGGTGGCTTTCTGGCCATGTGACCAGGTGGGAGTGGCTTGCCAGCCATGTGACCGAGTGGGAGTGGCTTGGCAGTCATGTGACTGAGTGGGGTGACCAACTTGTAAAATGTGGGGGAACTCACTTAACAATGCTCTTGCTTAGCAACCACAATGTTGGCTCAGAAACTCTGGCATTTGAAGCATGCAAGTCTTAAAGCTGTAAAGTTACAAGGCTTTGCACCCCTAACCCTTCAGGAAAAAAACCCAGGAGTGTTCAAACTTGACAGCTTTAAGACTTGTGGGCTTCAACTCCCAGAATTCCTCCTCCAGTCATGTTGGCTCAGGAACTCTGGCATTGAAGTGTGCAAGTCTTAAAGCTGTCAAGTTACAAGACCCTTTCACCCCTAACCCTTTAGAAAAAAACCCAGGAGTGTTCAAACTTGACAGCTTTAAGACTTTAAGGTTTACATAGGACTCTTAAAGGTGAGTGGGGCTATTGGTGAGCCAGCCAATCAGTGAGTGGCGGGCGGGGCAAGCGTGGTGCTGACGGGCAGGGGGAGGAAGGTGGAACCGGTTCTAAACGGCACGGTAGATTTGTGGAACCTCTTCTATAGAAGGGGCTAGAACTGGCAGGAACCCATTCCTGGCACTGGAGCACCAGAAAGCAGCCTGAAAAATGGCTCAGAAAATAGCCAAACAACAAGCCATTTCAGGCCAAAAAACAACCTGAAAATGCCCCCAAAATGGCCAAAAAACAGGCATACCAACTAGTCTTTGGGTTTTCAGTGCTCCACGAAGATAAGATGGCCAGCGCACATGCTTATGCCAGAAACCAAAAGACCAGCTGGCCAGTGTGCACATGCGCACCGACTACCTGGTCTTTGGTTTCGACACTCCAGCACTCACACATGCACTCATGTTCCGGTTTGGGCACTCGATGCCAAAAGGTTTGCCATCAGTGCTCTACAGCCTCTGTTTATTATCTTAGCCTACTTTGAAGAGCTGACAAATTTTCCATGACAGAAGCATCATTAGCCTACAAACGTAGGATATGAGGGGATGATCTTAAGGTTTCAACAACTTAATATGTTAATACAAGTTCTTCAGGTATCATATATATGAAATAAGCAGCTATACAAATTTAGTAAGTAAGTGAATAATTAAATAATTTTAGATTTTGAGAGAGTTCTGATCACTGCAAAAATGGACTACTGTACATAATATTCAGGGCTGAAAAGTGTTCACTTCTAATTTAAGATTATTAACCTACCACAGCATTCTTTTCTTTTCATAGAAGGACTTCAACACATGCAACGTATATATTTTTGTGTTAGTGAAAGGGAGAAAGAGGGAGAGAATGAATCTCTTGAAATCTTGAATCAGATGCAAGATCTCGTTAGCATCTTCTCAAACTAATTCTGGCCCAAAATAAGTTCTCTCTTCCCTACCTGCCATCTGCTCATTATCTCTATCTATCTGAAACTCCATATCATATTTTAAAAATGGAAATATAAATGTACTAAAAATGTTTCAGTCCACCAGCCAGTTAAGATTAAATTATCCAAGTCATATATCTCAAAACTGCAGTTTCAGGCTAAATATAGACTAGGAGAGCAACACATGACTGGTTCCATATTCCCCAAAGATGCCTTGAGCAATACCTTGCATTTAAACTGTTGAACTGAATGTGTTCTAGAATGAAACATGTAGTAGCATCACAAATCTGAGCATATCCATCATGGCCAAGGCATCTGACAAACCAGAATATTGTTCTAGTAATGTGAGCAGTAAATGGACTCAATATTTATCCTTATTCCATCCTTAATAGTAATTTTTAGGGAAATGAGTATATGTTTGGATACTTGAAATTTTCTCTATAGAAAACAGATTATCATCCTTATTCACAGTTGTTTGACATGCTTATTGGCATAGATGACTAAATTATTATTATATATGACTCTGTGTCTGTCTGTCAGTCTGTGTGTGTGTGTGGTGTTTGTGTGTGTGCGTGCGTGTGTTTCAGCATAACTCTGGAATGCCTCGAGCAATTTCAACCAAACTTGTTACACAGATTACTTACCCTCTGGAAACAAATACTGTGGAGGTAAGACACCCCTAACACACCTCGGTGTGTATTCTGTTAAGATATAACCTGTTGTGCCTTAAAATGGTTTCTACCATACTGCCTTAAAATGGCTTCTACTGTACATCGCTATGGAGTTGCCATGGTAATGGCTTCACAAGGAGGCTCCCTCTGGTAAAGGGGAAAATCCAAAATTAGATTTTCATTGTTTTCATGTTTTAACATTAGGCAGCACCAGGTTATCAGCTGGTATAATTATAAATTATAAGTTTAAGCCTGAACAGTGGCCTTTAGTTTGTGTCATTTTAATTAATATCACTTTTCTACAAATATTAGTATTGTTGATGAAATCTTTACAGGGGAAAAAAATCTTTCGCTTCTTCCACCCTTTTGAAATGCAATTTCCAGAGTTCAGGAAAGGTTATTAAAATTGTGATGATATAATCAAACATCTCCTTTTTTCTATTCAAAAAGCAAGGTGTTTTCAAATTGAAAAATATGACAGATGTTTTCTTAAAGCCACACCTATTGAACCCAACCTTGAACAGAAGTGTAAACCCTCTGGATTTAATGGTCTTAAATGTGCTTAAATGTGCCTCGTATAAATTGCTTGTGTTTGTTTTCTGTGATACTACAGGAATTCAGTATGTAATCTGCAGGGGGGGAAATTATGTGTTGAAGCATTAATTATTAACTGTCCATTAAAATCACATCACAGATTCAGGAAAGCTGACTTTAGTTTGTGCATTCTTTTGGCTGGATCAGGTTTAAAGAACACCTTTGTTTTAAATCTTCCATTAATGCTCTAAACGATTCTATCAAGGAGGGAAAAGACCTGGTCATGAATAAAAAGATGTTTATCTCCCTGGAAAATAAAAAGTGCCACAATTAAATTTCCAGTCTGTTATATTTTAACAGGGTTTCGATTACTGCAGACAGTTTATATAATATGCAGCTGGTAAAAGATTGTTACCTCCAGAATGAGAGGAGACCCCTCCACAAGCAAACAATAAAAAAGACTATCTTATAGCCAAATGAAGTGCAGACTGTTAGGGGGGAAAAGGAAACCTAATAAAGCTATTGTCTTTAATCAACAGAATAGCCAGGGAGGCTTCAGGCCAAAACAAGGGAAAGAAATAACATACATTTAGTCATTTGAAGAGTACAATTAATTTTGAAATGATGAATCTTCAGTGGAGGCTATGAAGTGGTTCATTAGGTGGAATTGCCAGCAGCTACTGAGGGGAAAGGAAAATCCCATCTGTAAATTTAGACATTTGAAAATGTTTGTATAAGCAGGAAGTGTCACAGCAAGCACTACTCGATAAATAGTAGTCACCAGCTGTGGCTATCATTGGCCCCCTGAGTGCTGCAACATCTTGGACACTGGTACTTCTTCTGGCCCACTGCTGATGACAGCATCATTTCTGTTAGATGATTCAGTCATTAGTGACACAGTATGGTATCTTGGGGCCACCTTCTGTGTCTCCTTTCCCTCTGTCTACCATTTTCTTCAGCTATCTTGTAGTCATATTGAGTTGGATGCAGCCAGCTAATTATATAAGGAACCATATGCCTACATTGTATTAATGCTGGTAGTCCCTGCTTCAGAGGTCACCTTTTATAGGTATGGTTGTATAGCCTTATCTCCCATATCTGCTGATAGTTTTGCTTAGCCAATGAAAATATTGGCTACTAATAGGAATAATATTTGCTTGGTTTATACTCTACCTGTTTCTGTTACAGAACATGTAATCAGGAAGAGGACTTTGATGGAAATATGAAAGGAACTGTTACCTAAGCAAAAAGAAGTGGGAAATTTCCTGACAGTTAGAACAATTAATCAGTGGAACAACTTGCCTCCAAAAGCTGTAAATGCTCCAACATTGGAAGTTTTTAAGAAGAGATTGGATAACCATTTGTCTGAAGTGGTGTAGGGTTTCTTGCCTAAGCAGCGGGCTGGATTAGAAGACCTCCAAAGTCCCTCCCAACTGCTCCCAACTGCTATTCTATTCTTTTATGTTCTATTCCATTCTATTCCATTCTTCCTTTAAAACCAGAACAATAAAATAACATTTGTAAGCAGTCACCAGCCTAATTCACTGGAATAAAATAGGAAGAAGGTGTGTACAATCAGACTTGCAAGATTAAAATTGGCCCCACTAGATAAACCAGACCAGAAAATCTGTTCCACGGGAAGGCTAAAGCTATTTTTTATTGCAATGGGTTATGACAATAAAACTTGCAGTTCTGATTATACTGTATCTTTGCTACTTCCTACAGAATTCATATTTTCATCCAAAGATCTACATTCACAAATACTTGATATTGGCTCCTGCTCCATTACAAAAATGGGGGGGGGGACACCCCATAGATTTGCTCAGAATTTTATCTCTATCCTTCTTTTTAAAGAGGAAGGAGGTCATTCAGTTTGTTCCCTGGATTTAACAGGAGCTAGAAATGATACAATGAATAGTCCTCAAACCAGCATTGAATAAGAATTTTACTAAAATGACAAGAGTTCAGAATCACATAATGGACATTATAATTTCACTGGTCAAGAGGGAAGACGATGACACAATCATTCAATTGTTCTTTTATGTAGAAAATGTTCTTACATGTAGGAAATCTCACAAGTACATTAAAGTGGTACAATATAACCAAACCTGTCTGCTAAGCAGTTCCAATCCTCTCATCCTCATATACTCATTCAAAGATCCTTATATACTCATTCAAAGATCCCCAGCAACTGGAAGAACTATATTCACTTTGACACTCAGGAAAAAGTAAATGTCAGCAATTTCATAAAAGTCAGAGTTCACAAAGTACTTCTTCAATACCATGTAGAATTTTTCTCTAATATTTTTTCATCTAAGCTTTTAGAATATGATCCCCATCTTATTTTATAGTTGAATTTTTTTTCCAAAATATTTATGCCCTTTCCAATACTTTGTTAGCTGAAATCCAGATGATAAGGGGGCATAGCCAGGTAACCAATATGATTTATTTCAATCTGGGAGGTGTATGAAAGTGTACCAGCATACTTTGTGTTCTTCCAATGCCATTCCTTTATTTTGAGAGCAATTAGTAGATTCTCTGACCTTCCTTTCCCCTCCCACATTGCATTTCCTGACAAGGAAACCAACCGCCAATTGGTCTCCTTAATTTGCCATGTGATGGGGTAGGGTAAAATTGGGCATCTGCTTTGGGCAACCAGTTTCCTAACTGCCAAATTACCCAGCTGAAGCCAAAGGTTGTAACCTGTCAGTTGGGTTATTTACACAAAAGTCTTTAGAAGGAATACTAAATCCCTGTTTAAATTATAGCCCATCTCCTCAGGTCCAGAAAAGCTAGATTCATGTTCAGAATTAACTATGAACTAACATGTTCAGAATAAAGTTAGAATTAGTACAGCTAATCCATCACAGTCATGGAACCTAGAATATAGAATAATAGAGTTGGAAGGGATCTTGGAGGATTTCTAGTACAACTTCCCTGTTCAAGCAGGAGGCCCTATACCATTTCAAACAACTGGTTGTTCAGTCTCTTTTTGAAAGTCTCCAGTGATGGAGTACTTCTGAAGGCAAGCTATTCTACTGATTGAGTGATCTCACCATTATGAAATTTCTCCTTGGTTCTAGGTAGCTTCTCTTCTTGGTTAGTTTCCAACAATTGTTTCTTATCTTGCCTTTTGGTGCCTTGGAAATTAGTTTGACACAACCCCCCCTCAAATATTGGAACAGTGTTATCATGTTACCCCTGGTCCTTCTTTTCATACCCAATTCCTGTACCTGTTCTTCATATGTTTTAGCTTCCAGCCCTCTAATCATTTTTGTTCCTTTTCTCTGAACTCTTTCCGGAATCTCAACATCTTCTTTGTATTGTGGTGGGCAGAACTGGATGCATTCTAAATATTCTAAGTGTGGTCTTAATAAGGCTTTGTAAAGTGGTACTAGAACTTCACGCAATATTGATTCTATCCCTCTGTTAATGCAGACGAGGATTGCATTGGCTTTTTTGGCTGCTGCTATATACTGTTGGCTCATATTTAAATGATTGTCCACTAGAACTCTACGATCCGTCTCATAGTTACTTGTGTTAAGCCAAGTTTCATCTAGTCTATACCTATACAATTGGTTTTTCTTTCCTAAGTGTAAAACTTTACTTTTATCTAGGTTGAATTTTATTTTGTTAGATAGGGCCCAATTTTCAAATCTGTCAAGATTTTTTTTGGATCTTGAACTTGTCTTCTGGGATGTTGGCTATTCCTACCAATTTAGGGTCGGCTGCAAATTTAATGAGTTTCCCTTCAATTTTAGTTTTCTATTCCCTCAAATCTGATGCCTGAAGAACTCTTTCTTGAGATCAGAATATGGTTGCCATCTTAATGCCATTTAAGCAATGATTCCTAGACAATGGTTTTACTTGGCAGGTGCTGCCCATATGGAGCCATTTTGAAAGCCAGATGATCATAGCCAAATCCAGTTTGTCTACCATATGGATTATTTTCTGCTGCAAAACTTCCCAGCTTTTTTCAGACCATCAACAGCCTGTTTTATAACACTGATGCAAGAGGATACAGTAAGCAATGTATTTAAATGTCTCATATTTGGAAATATACAACCTAGAAACAAAAAAGAGCATAATAAATTACTCTAGTATTTCTACTAGTTATGTTTCACACATATCCTGTCCCTCTCAAAAATAAAAGAAATGTTTTTCATACAATTGTCTGAATTCTAAAGCTAAAGCCTGTTTAATATCTTTTCCACACATACATTATTCTTCTATCTTTGCCCTGATATAACAGATGTATCTAAAATAAGGTGTGGAGAGAACTTAAGGTCGATAGAGTTGCATTCTTTAGATGCTCATTTTATTGGGATTCTCATAAAGGAGGAGATCCTCATTATTATTTTTTAATAATGAATTAGTTCATTAAATGTAGTATGATTCCTTAATCCCCCCCAACAACAGGAAAACTTTGAGAGATGTTTGACTGAGAAGTTGTGAATTTGATCTATATTATGCAAAATTATCTAGTTTGCATTCCTCCAAATTATGTACAAGGCACAATGCAGTAATTTATCAATATCTGCCGTTTTCTGAATTTTGTGTCAAAAGCCTCATTTTAGCAAAAAAAAAAAAAGTTCGTACATTAGGAAATAATGCTTAGGAGCCCTGCATTACATTGAACGTAGAAAATTATTTGACAAAAAGGTCCATATGAGGAAAAATGAATGCAAGAATTCACGTACTATATTATGGAATAACGAGTATGAAAATGTCTCTACTATGAGAAACGTACTTTTAAATATTATGAATTTTCTTACAAACTTAAAAATCAAGAAAGTAAGCCATCTTTATTTGCAGTCAAAAGGCAAGAATAATTAAACAGAACACAGAAAGACATTTAGGCATGGAAGGCAATATAGCTGAATAAGACATCCTTAGCTATAATATGAAATGATAAATAGCAAAGATTGTTAAGGAAAAATTGGCTACTGTTCTAGAGATTAGCTAAAAGGATGTTGGTAAAAGTCCTTTTTTCTGCTACAGTGGCCATTAGTTAAATGAGATGTTGTTTGATGTATCCACCAGGCTGAATTAAAAGCTCATTGAAAGGACAGTCTCTATTTCCCCACCATGCAAGGGCATCAACACTCTTCCAGTGAGGTGTTACTAAACGTTCCATTTAATGAAACAGAGGAGAAAATGTTGTGTCTTCTCTAGGTGAAAGTTTTTCTATGACAGACATAAAATGTTAGCTAAATAATTAGCACAGGAAAAGTCTTCCAAGCTTCCAAGCCCTCCCTGTACAATAATGAACTTATGCTCAGGTCTCTCCGGACATCATTAATGAAAATCTGTTGCTTCAGCTCCATTGACTTGAGCAAGGTCAAAAATTAAGCACACAGGCCACAAATTCTTATGTCTGAATCTATGCCTTTCCTCAGTACAGATGTGTAATTATTCTCTGGGATCAGGGAACAGTGGCGAAGAGCAATTTAAGGCAGGAGAGTCACACAGGAACTTCAGTTGTGACTAGTCTGGTCTCCAGCCATACTTTAAAAAAAATTGGCAATACCACAGGGATTTGCAGGGAAACTCTAAAATCTGAACTGTACTACCTATAGAAAACTTAAATTAGAGTGATTACAAATCTGGTGATAGTATAACAGATGGCTAATAACCTTTGCTCTGAAGATTTTTATTGCAATGAGTTCATAACTGCTGTCATTTCTGTAGGCAGACTTAAAAGAATTTGAAACTAATAAAGAATTGTGCAACCCATTGCAAAAAAATATTGGAACAAAACAAATTTTATTTATTTACATTTCATGTTTCTTAATCACCCACCTCCCTGGGACATAGGCTCTGGGCGATGTACCATATAATCAATAAATGTAAGCATGGAAATTGTTATAAAAGTTATAATTTAAGATTGTAACATTTAAAATTATAATATTGGAAAAGATATAAACCTAGGGAAACTGAAGATAACCACTATGCCTATACCGAATAGTGGTTATGATAAATAATCACTGATAAAAGTTCAAAACCATTGATAAATTTCAAAACCATTTGGAACAAGCTACTTGTGTGGATGGATTACCCAATAAGCAAAGGTTTGGATTTGATGGCCAAAATAATTGCTTCAGTTCTCTAACAATACTCATTTCACTTTAATTTATATAACTTTCTTCTTTCCCTGCCTCCTCTCATTACCCCTGCTTCCCCCCCCCCCCGCTAAATTCTACCCTGCCTTATACTTGATTATTGACTGGATGCAGAGGTGGGTTCCGGCAGCCATTACTACCGGTTCAGTAATAAAAATGTGTGTGTGTTCCATTTTCATTTAAAATGATCTGCGCATGCGCACAACATTAAAAAATGAAAAAACTACATTTTTAATGAAGATTGTTCTGCGCATGTGCAGAACAGAAGATGGCACTGCCGATCATAGAACAGGTACAGTCATGTGTCCACTGGAGTTACTACCTATTCGGCCGAATCAGACCGAATAGGTAGCAACCAACCTCTGCCTGGACGAGTCCCTACAATTTTCTTGGCAAAGCTTTTCAGGAGCCATTTCCAAGGACTGGGAGAAAGTGACTTGTCCAAAGTCCCAGTTGACTTTGTGCCTTAGGTAGAAGTAGAATTCAGTCTACCAATTTCTAGTTGACGCCTTAATCACTACACCAAACTGGGTGTCACCCCTGCTTTATAGTTTAATAAAAGCCTCTCCCCCCCCCCCCCCAAGAACAGATAGGTTTCTTGGGATTTAACTGAAATGCAGGAAGCCTCAGTGGCCTCCAGAGAAATTGCCATACTGAAATGACAAGGCACACTTGTATCTCAGCCATTAAGCAAAATAAGCACATGCTTGATTCATCAAGGGAGAACAACCACATTATTCCCCTAACTATCATGCCTTTAATTCTAATACACTCAACTTTAGTTGAATTTTTGTAATTGTCCTTATTTGCCATGTTGAACATTATTTTTTTTTATTTTATTTCATTATTTTATTTTTATTTTGAGAATCTCTATTATTTTAAGAATTTATATGGTTGCCTACTACTTTCAGTGACTCTAGGTGGCTTACAAATGCATTGTTAGCAATATGGATATAGAGTGAGCAGATGTTTGATCTTCCAGTAAATCAGCAGGCAGGTTTTCTGATAGACTTACAATAGCTTCTAATCTTTTATATTTTATTCAATTTTCAATTTTCACATTCCATTTGCAATCATTTATACACAGGGTATTTACTATAAGAAAAGAGGAAAAAAAAAAAGGAAAAAAAGGAATAAACGAACAGAAAAAGGAAACACAATCATCATTCCCACCCCACCTAACCCTTGCATCCTCCATACACCCCATCTACCCCCTCCAACTTTCCTTTCTCCCTCTAACACTCCCCTCCTACTTCCCTTTCCCCTCAAACCTTCCTTCTCCCCTTACCCCAGACACCCTCCTTACATACTCCTTACATTCCCCTTACTCCTTCCTTACTCCTCCCTCTTCCTCCCTCTACCTCCCTCCTTGGTGTATGCCTTTATTCGAGTGTTGTTTGATCTAATAAATGTAAATGAACCAAGGAAAAAAAAAAAAAAGATAATAATAATAATAAAAAAAAGGAACCACCGTATATAATCTTCTTGTTATTAAGATTATGTTAACCCCCCCCCACCCCACCCCCACAATCCCCATCCCTAATCCTCCCGGCTTCCCAGGGCCCACCTGGCACTACCTTCTATCTAAAATATATGGATTAAAAAATAAAAGTAAATATAAAAAAGAAAAAAAAAAACCACTCTTTGTGTTGATCTCAGCCCCCATCTTTATCTATGCTTAAATAATAATCTATCTATATTTATTCTCGTCTCTTACTTCTTTGCTATTTACCCCGATCTTCTGTAGACTCTCCGTTCCCTTCCTAAACCTCATGATCCCTTCCAATAAGATTTAGGCAGCATAGTTCCTGCCATATATCAATATAACTTTACAGACAAGTAATCAACTTTCCCTTCTAGTAAAATTTAAACAACGTGAATGATCTTCTTTACCCCTTTTTCAAACCGTAATTCAAATAATCTAACCAGATTTCCCCTTCTTAGTAAAGTTAAGCAACATAGATCAGATATTACTTTACACAGGAATCAATTTCTATCTTAAGATAATTCCAACCGACTTCCCCTTCTAGTAGAATTATAAAACTTAGTTCATTCCACATGCATTTTACTCTCATCCCCACTTGTCTGATATTTACCACTATCAAATTTATGCTAACATTTGTTTAAAATATAGCTCAGAGCGATTTGTAGCATGAATCATTCCACATATTCCAGTAATACTTTCAACAAGAGTCAGTTAACCTTCTATTTTAAGGTAGTCGCTTCTAACAAAGTTTAAACAACATAAATCATTCCGCATTCTTTTTACAGTTATCTTAAGATAATCCCAAGCGGCTTCCTGTTCTAATAAGCTTTAAACAACGTAAATTTTGCCCTCTTCCTTGCTTGTCTGGTATTTACCACAAATAACATAATTCATTCCACATACATTTTACCCTCATCTTGCTTGTCTAATATTTACCACTATCAAATTTATACTAGCGTTTATTTAAAAGTAACTATAACAACCAACTTTCCCTTCAAATAAAAGTTAAATAGCATGGATCATTTTCAAATAATACTTTCAGCAAGAGTCAGTTAACCTTCTATTTTAAATAGTCCCATCTAACAAAGTTTAAACAACATAAATCATTCCGCATTCTTTTAACCACTATCAAATTTGTGCTAACGTTACTTTAGAATCTAGCTCAAAGTAGTTTCATCCAGCTTTCCCTTCTGATAAAAATTAGTCTACTTTTTCTACCGGAGAGAGGTCTCAAACCCCCATTCAGTCCTCAACTTTAGGAAGTCTTTTGAAGTATCTAAATTCTCGATCTGCGTTCTTCTGCTTCTCCGAGAGAGGAGGGGCTACCCCCTCCATCTTGCAGCCGCATGGCCAGCCGTTGCTTTCTCCTTCCGCTTGTCTCTCCTCTCTTCCGAGCGCGTCAGGAAGTCCCGCCTTCAGAATCCTACAATAGAAATCTTGAGCCTCCGAATAGAGTTAAGACGAAATCTTTGATTCTCAAATGTAACCGTGAT
Organism: Thamnophis elegans; assembly: GCF_009769535.1. Lineage (NCBI taxonomy): Eukaryota > Metazoa > Chordata > Lepidosauria > Squamata > Natricidae > Thamnophis > Thamnophis elegans. The sequence continues at coordinate 27,590,592 of NC_045547.1, forward strand.
GCCGGCAGGGGCCTCCCATCTGTATCGAATCTGTTGACTCCTAAGCTCTTTAGTTAAAAAGGCGTAGTCCCTTCTTGCTCTCAATATATGGAAAGGAATCTCTTTGAAGACAATCAGGTCCTGGTCATCAATTCGGAGCCTATTATTATAAAATTTTGCACAATCGCGTTTCTAGATTCTTTTGTAGAGAAATATATAATTATGTCCCTCGGGAGCTGTCGCTGTTCCGCTATCAATGAGTTCTGGCGATAGATTTTCCGAATCTGCCAATCAAAGTTAAGTCCCGGGCTTCCCAGCGCGTGGCTGAAGGCTTCAGCAAAGGTCTGTTTTAAATTCTCTTGCTTCTTTTCACGGAATCCTCTGACTCTAATTGCAAATGCCTTCCTATTAAAATTTAGTATCATAAGCTGTTCTTCGTTATTTCTAATTTTTTCTTGTAAAATTTGAATATTGGTAGTCAAATTAAAATTAGCCTTCTCCAGACTTTCCAATTTGTTTTCTATTTCAGCAGAGTAATCTGACAGGGCAGACACAGCTGCAAAAGTATTCGCCTTCATTTGATTAACTTTAGATTGTAAATCATCAAATAATTCCAATACAAATTCCCTGATTTCTTTCTTAAAAGCGTTAAGCATTTTAGGAGATATTCCTGTGTTAAAAGTTCCTCAACAGAAGACATAGGAGACAAAGGCTGTGTTTCCAATGAAAATTCTTTAAATTCTTTTGTAGCAAGACGCTTCTTTGATTTGGATGGCATAATAAATAAGCAAGTAAGCAGAGCTTCGCTCCCCTCTATTTCCAAAAAAGAAAAATTTATTTTCTTAAGGAGCAGTCTGCAGGAAGATAACACCGGCTAAGTATATCAATCATCCACGGAGAGAAATCGCCATTTTGAGGTCTAATTAGACAAAGAAGTCTCTAAGACGAATGGTGCTGGTTTACGATAGTACTAAAAACATAAATCTCACAGGGGTGGGACCCGCCCGTATCAATTCTAGCTTGAAAAAAAAACTTTGTCTTGTCCTGGGGGGGGCTAGCCTGTCTGGGGCTGCCAAAAAAAAGGCAGCTGAGAAGAAATGGCTGGAGATAAGAGCTCCGCTTCGGCCGGAACTAATCTCTTTCCACAGCCAAAAAAGAAAAAAGGCTGTGGTTTACGATTAGATCCTAACCTACGGGGCTATTCTCCCTGCCCCTTTCTTAGCCAGAAAGGGGTGCTATCTATGATCTTATTTAGATATACAGACCAGATCTCTGAGGAGCTCGGTGGAGCCCTCCTCGGCAACAGGCCACGCCCCCCGGAAGAGACTTACAATAGCAATAGCAGTTAGACTTATATGCCACTTCACAGTGCTTTACAGCCCTCTTGGTTTACAGCCTTTTGCCCTCAACAATCTAGGTCCTCATTTTACTGACCTCAGAAGGATGAAAGGCTGAGTCAACTTTGAGCCTGTTGAGATTTAAACTGCTAAACTGCAGGCAGCCGCCAGGCAGCAGAAGTATCCTGCACTACCATGTCTCATTAAAATTGTTAAAAACAATGTTTTCTGCAACATCCTGAATGACTAAAGTTTTAAAGGTTTGGTTTGGTTTAAAGGTATCATCAAATGTATATTTGTTTCCATCTCATAGTGTGAAAATTTCACTTCCTTCAAATATAAACAGAGTTTTGCTGAGCCTGGCTAGCATTTAACTCCTCAACTGACCCTTCTGCTCTTTATTTTATTATTTCTTTTCCTGATTCTATTAGTGCTGAATACATTTTAAAAACTTTATATTTAATCCAGTTACGTGTTCAGCCTGGGGAATGGCCTGGAATAAAACTGAATTTTTAATCTTTCATTTCACCTTCAGCACTTAGTGAGTTTTAAACTATGTCATTTAAACTATGAAAGGCTCAAAGGATGCTTTGTTGGCCTTAATGCAAACCTGCAATAGTTTTTTTAATTGTGGGTATTATTTTAAAGATGACATCTTGCACTCATTGTTGTGTTTGTTTGTTTGTTTGTTTGTATGTATGTATGTATGTATGTATGTATGTATGTATGTATGTATGTATTTTTTCTATGAATTTATCCAACAAATTTTCTAAGGAATTGTTTCCCTGCTAGAGAAGAGCTACATTTTAAAAATTCCTTTACCCTCCATTCTAAGTTTAATTGCATGATAATGGCAGTACTATAGGTCAGCTCAGAAGCTAGCTGGCACTCCATTAGCTATATTAACAAGTTGCATAGTTACAAGGACTAAAGTGCATCTGAAAAGTGTAACAAAAAGTTATCAGTACAAATAATTTTGCAACATTATTTTGCTGGAGAAGTTCATTGATAAATCTCTTGTTAAATAAGAAGCACAGCACACTTTCTTAATGCAAATGACAGATGGACCCATATTCCTTATTTTTTTAAAATTATTATTATACATCAGGATTTACTGCATTGTGAAACAAGCACATACAGAAACAATTTCATCACAATGCATATGTGTTGAAATTGAGTGCTATAACTCTTTTCATACTATATATCAAGCTGTTGCGTTTCACTGTGTTATTAAAGTGATGGAGCAGGTGTTTATTAATCTATTGTAAACATCTGTGAAATGTTTTCAACTCCAGTTACTGCTCCCCAGATGAGCTACTGATTCAGCTTGAGTAGTTTTATTTATTTGTAGATAGCCAGATATGTGTCACATATTCTAATAGTATCACAATGTCTGATAAAACAAACCTTTGTAATTCTACTTAAACCAAATAAGACATATCAAAAGATAGAGGTTTTTGGTCTGCTTAAAAATAAATGCTTCAAAATTTCCTAAAATGTCATTTGCAGGATAATTTATCTGAAGAATTTACAGAAATAAAAAGGATGGATTGACACCATCAATAAGTAAGAGTTCATATAAGGTTACTTTATTTATATATGTCAACTGGAATGCCACCTTCAATCAAAGAAATAAACAAGCAGGAGTATTGCAGAACATCAGGACTTATTTTAAATGATCCTGGGCTGTGGGTACAGTTTGTCTTGTTGGGACACAAAGTAAGTGAAAGTCTACAGGTATTAAGGTTAGAGATGCTAGAGAATATTTGTAATACGGCCAAAAGGCACTAAAAAAAGAAAGCAATTACTCTGGATTGCTCATTCTCCAAATTTTGCAATGCAGTTACTGGTTCCAAAAAAATCCATACTCATGTGCACAAAATTCTTGTTTTAGATAAAATGTGTGTGAAACTATTTCCTGGGAGTAATGAATACTGGATAAATGTGAACATCGTTTCTTTCTTTTAAAAAAAGAAAAACAAGAAATGGAATAAAGTGAACAAGTGAACAATATATATGAAACACATGCATTTTAAAGGGATTTAAAGTAGACATATCTACTATCCTTAAATATAAACTATAGACCAGTCTCTTTAAAAATCAAAAGAAATACTGGAAACAATGAAGATTGGGTGTACAAAGGAATTCAGGCATCAATCTGAATTGGATTAACAAGAGAGGAACCTGCTTAACAAAGGAACTCATCTTGGAAGTCTCCATAGATTAAGTAAACCAAGGTGCTCTGTTGGTTTCGAACATTCAGCTTGTAAATTTTCTTTGGACCTTTCTGATCATGGCTTATTTAAGACCCAACAGCATCTATACCAGGAACAAAACTATAGACAGCTTACAGTTTGCTTAATCCTATATTTATCAGATCATTAAATTTCTATGAATTTTATCAAGCTCTATTCAGACCTGCCCATGTTTTCATTTCCTTACCTGAACTTTTTGCCAGCACTCACTCAGTCAATGAGGAATTGGAAAGCAGAGTCATACATTTTTAAGAAAAAATTATGCCTGGCTGCACTATTTTTACAAATCAATCAGTTGGTGTGGGCAAAGTGATAGGGGAGGATCTTGGCTTATATAGATCAACCTCTAGGAGACTGGTTATTTGTTTTTGCTGCTGATATATCAAAACTAACAATTTCTTGTCCATTAGATTTGTAAAATAACTGAATTTTTTCCCAAAGGAAATGGCATGCTTTATTACATGGATGAGAACAGAATTCATAAACTATAATAGCATCCATCACTAATATATACATACATACATACATACATACATATATGTTATATTTATGCTGATAAATAAATAAAGGGAGACTAGTATAGATCTATTTCAAGCTATTTAGCTCTCATCAGCTAACCATACCCAAGTTTTATTTATCAGCATAAATATAACAAATGTAACAAAAAAGGCAACAGTAAAAATATTGGGTTTCTGTCTGGATGGACTCTTGTGACGAGCCTAATGACAGAGAGTGGAAGTGTGACCTTCCTCCCATACTTGGGCATACCAGGGGTTGTGACTTTAAGTATATATTATATATTATTATATATAGATATATATATATTATATATATATATATATCTATATATTATTATATATATATATAATATTTTTACAACCCCCGGTATGCCCAAATATGGGAGGAAGATCACTACTTCCATTCTCTGTCCTTCGGCTCGTCACAAGAGACCATCCAGGCCGAAACCCAATTTTTACTGTTGCCTTTTTAAATAAAAATATTGGGTTTCTGCCTGGATGGTCTTGTGACGAGCCGAAGGACAGAGAATGGAAGTAGTGATCTTCCTCCCACATTTGGGCATACCGGGGGTTGTAAAATCATATATATATATATATATATTATATATATAATATATATATATATATATATATATATATATCTATATATATATATATATAGCTAGCCATACCCTTACTGGGAATCGAACCTGTGCTGTATTGCATCTTAGGCAAACGTCTTAGCCATCAAGCCACAGGTCTCCTCCTTATCAGCTGAAGAAGCTGCTTTTGAAGACCATCCAGAAATTAGCTCTAGTCCATAATAAAGCATTGCACACAATCCTAATTACTCCATTTTTGCCCATGAGTTACAGTTTCTTTCTGGGTACAATTCAAGGTGCTAGTTATACCTGGGGTAAGGCTATTAGAGAGACCACCTCTTCTTGGGAGCATATGTCTATTCTGTCAGGTAAGCTAAGGTAGGTGAGCTCCAGGAACTTTCACTTAAATGCAGTACTGTCATTGGTGCTACCCCCAAAAGTATGCCTTGTCTACAGTGACCCATGCCTTGGGGAAGACTCTTTCCCTTGCACTTCAGCAGGCTCATACCATCCTAACTTTCCAGAATGCCTTGAAGAGCTAGCTGTTCCACAAGCATTTGGGAGGGTTAGTGGTGGGTTCCAGATCCCGTTGCAACCAGTATGCGGTGACGGGCTGGGCGTCCACCTCAGGCACACGGACTACACACATGTGCGCACTCACACCCAGCAATGCTTCAGCTGCTGACAGAGGTCATGCAGGTGCCGTATGCTGCACACGTGTCTGTAAATGGCTCAGTTGGCTTAAATACAGGTAAGAAATGCGGGCAGGTAGGTGGGCCCTCCAAAACACTGTTTCGGTATGGTGGCCGCTGCCCAGCGGCCACCAGTACGCCTGTACCAGGGCATACGAACTGGAACCACCACTGGGGAGGGTAAATTTGGAGTATTTGCTGTTACGCACTGGGATTTTTGTTGTTGCCGTTTTGTGATTTTGCATTTTTTTAAATTGTTGTTTTGTGAATCGCTCAGGCTTTTGAAATATAAGAAAAATTCATTTGGGAAATTTGTATAACTATTTGAGAAAGTTACATGAATAAAAATATGGAGGGAAAGACTGGTGAAAAAACAATTGCATTTTATTTTACAGGTTTTTAAAATCAGTTCTAGAAAGTACAAAGGAATATTGAAATAAAACCCTTTTGCTTATTTAAATATGTATCATTTATTTTAGAATACTTGCATTATTCTGTCTATATTCATGCATATATCTATTTTATGATATCTCTATCCCACCTACTGGTTGTATTACATTAAATAAAATATAAAGCCATGAAATGAGAATCAAATAATTTTTAAAAATCATATGAAAGTTAATAAGAAATTCCATATTCAGCTATTCAGGCTCCCAAAGCTTTTTAACAGAGACTGGGCTGAACAATTCTGCTAAATAGTATTGAGTTAGGATATCCAGATTGCTAGATTATTCCAGAGACACTGTCAGAGATTCTTTATCTAATACTGCAATGAATTTTAAAGTGGATGCCTGATAAGCAATGGTGATTTCTTACATCTGTGAAAGTGAATATTTATTTTTAAATTTAGGGCATTTCTAATAGCAGCCCCAAGAAAACTCAGTCACATAAGGGGGGAAAATGAGTTAGATCATCCACTTCTTTGGAGCTAAACTAAACAAAAAAACAGTGTATCTCTGAACAAAATGTGGGTTAAGTATGTTGAATACTTATGTATCATGTTGAATTAATGGTTTTTTACATTCTTTCTTAAGCAATATATGTCAAACATCTGTAATATGTACTGCAACTCTTTTGAATTTATTGTTTGAGCCATTCATATGAAAAATATACAGGTAGTCCTTGACTTACAATCATTCATTTAGTGACCATGAAAAGATATAATGGTATTGAAGAAAGTGACATATGACCAGTCTTCACATTTACAACTGTTGCAGCGTCTCTGTGATCACAGGATCATTGGCAATTTTGTAGGGCATGCAAAACCTTTGCCAGACCAATTCTCAAATAGCTCTTCTGTCTGGAATCCACACTACATATTGGACATTAATAGATTGAGCAGGTCCAGAGGTATTTCATGAGAAGACTCTACTCTCTCTGCTCGCAACAAAATCCTTTATACCACCAGGCTGGAAATTTTGGGCTTGGACAACCTTGAACTACGCCACTATGGTCCAATCTAAGCATAGTACACAAAATTGTCTGCTAGAATGTCTATCTGTCAACAACTACTTCAGCTTCAACCACAATAATACACAGGTAAACGATTGATACAAACTCAAGGTAAACTGCTCCAAACTCGATTGCAGAAAATACAACTTCAGCAACAGGGTGGTCAACGCCTGGAATGTTCTACCTGACTCCGTTGTTACATCTTCAAACCCTCACAGCTTCAACCTTAAACTGTCTACCGTGGACTTCATCCTATTCCTAAGAGATCCATAAAGGGGAGATGCATAAGCGCACCAGAGTGTCTACCATCCCTGTCCTACTGTCCCCATTTATTTGTATTCATTTCCTTTGTCCATGTGCATACTTATGCCTGCTATCTTGTACATGTTTGACAAACTAATAAAAATAAATAATGAAATTGGCAACTGATAAGAATCTGTAATAGTTACAGCATCCCAGAATCACCTGATCATCATTTGCATCCTGCCCAAACAGCTTCTGACAAGCAAAATCAATGAGGGAAGCCAGATTCACTTAACAACTGCATGTTTCCCTTAATGACTATGTTAATTTGCTTAATGACCAGGTGTCCTTCATTTAACCATGATATTGCTTAGCAATGAAAGTTTCAGGCCTTGACTTACAATTGTGGTGGTAAGTCAAGGACTTTGTATACATTTTGTGTTCTGGGTGGATTATAGCCTTTCAGAACACATTTTTCTCTGTATTGCTTCTGTTCAGTTCACTTTTACAATGTATATAACATGCTCATTTTACAAATATATGAGACTCCATCCAGTGAACATTTACTAATGTAACCAGTGTGCAACTAGTGTGCTCTGAAGCTTTCAGAAACAACAGGTAAATAATTACAACCTGGAAAGCTACCTTTTGCTGCCTCTTTTCCATTTGTTAAAAAGAAAGAAAAATCCTAAATGCTTTTAAATTGGCCTCTAGACTACACTTAAGATATGATTTTTGATCAATTAGAGGCAGGAGAAAGAGAGGCCCTACTCACCTGTGCCAAATTACAATAAGGATCCCAGCATCCCCCTACCTAGAAAAGCAGCTGCATCCACGGTTTGTATTTGTAATAACTGGAACATGAGAATAGCATTCTTCTGCATCAGTTTTTTTCCTCCATCCCAGACATTTGAATGCCAAATCTTCTTTCTGTAGTAATAGTGGATAAATCAAAATGGTTCAGAATGTGATCTATTTTATGAGAGGAAAAATTATGTGACCAGATCCTTGGGTGAGAACAAAACAGGTAAATTCATAGGCTGGTCATGTGAATTATTTTCATAAGCTTTCTTTGTTTCTTTGTTTGTGTGTTTGTAGAAGACCTGTCTCCCATCCTATTTGATTGTTGCCTGTATAAGAGGATTAGAGACAGGTACCTTGGTCTAAATACTAAACAAATGACCCACTGGAATCCCCATATCAAAACAACTTACCTTATGTGTGGCCAGAATCTGAAAATAACATTTAACATAGCACAGGAGTTTAGCAAAATAGTTTGGTTGAGATTGGCATATGTGAGACTGATTGGGGTAGATTGTAGGGGTGACAGAGAAATATAATTTTATCATATTTTACTCATCTATATATCAAATTATTGTATTTTATTCCAATTTCATTTTAAATTATATTTTATTCCAATTTACACTACAGTCATGTTTTATCCAATTACATTTTAAATTGTTTTAATCAGATTTTAGTAATAATTGGCATCTGAAACTCTGCACTTTGATATGGCCCAAGGATTGATCAGTAAAGTTAAAGCAAAGCAAAGCAAAAAGTGAACTGAACTGAACTAACACCAACACCACCAACACCAACACCCCAACACCACCACAACACCACCATACCAACACCACCAACACCACCATACCAACCACCACACCACCACCCCACACCACCAACACCATCCAACACCACACACCCCCCCCCCACCATCCACCACCACACCACCAACACCAATACCACACCCCACCACCAATACCAACACCACCAACACCAAACCAACACCACCAAAACCTAACCTAAACCTAACCTAACCTCCCTAACCCTAACCCTAACCTAACCCTAACCCTAACCCTAACCCTAACCCAACCCTAACCCTAACCCTAACCCTAACCCAACCCAAACCCAAACCCAAACCCACCAACCCAACCCAAACCCAAACCCAAACCCAAACCCAAACTAAACTAAACTAAACTAACTAAACTAAACTAAACTAAACTAACTTGTTGTTTGTAAAATGTATTGGGCATCTTATCTAAAAGTAACTCCGGATGGCTTACAATAGTCTAAGATATATGGATGTTTTTTTGGGGTGGGGGTGGGGGGTGGAGAGAATACTACAAAACTGGATCAAGTTTGCCAGCAATGTGGAAGAAAGAAGTATCTTTGTGTAATGTCCCCATTTCCCCACATTATAATTTCCTATCCATGATCAAATTTAAAAACCTCAAAGCTCTATTATTATGAGCAACTGGGGAAGAATCTTCTCTTACTATGCAGTATTGTAGCCTTAGAGCACAAGGATGAAGCACATCAAGATCAGTCATGACTATCTCAGACCGTGATCTCTATTAACTTTACAACAGCATAACATCCTGGGAAACTGAACACCATAAGCTGAATATCTAACATGTTAAAATCAATAGAAATAAGCTTAACACCACCGGAACAAAGCAAAATTAATGTATACCAAAGCTAATGTGGAAAATGGCTGAATGACATACTGTAAGTGAATTTGCTGTCGTATTTAATAGTGGCAGAACAATTGCAGAGATGGTTCGGTTGACAAAATTTTGACAGCTAGAAATAGTTCAGATCCATAGGTACTTGGATATAGTCTTGTGTTATAGGCTATTGTGAATTTCCATATTTAATGCCAGAGGACAAAGCTTCCACTTAAAAAGTTCTCCCTGTGGCCTTAGAATAGGCCACAGAGAAAAGCAGAAAATAGGAAAAAGGAAGTCTTTGACCAGTGATTTCATTTATTTTCCTCAAAATGGCAAAAACGGGGGGGGATCTCCACACTCATCATTGTTCCATTTCCTTCTTCTGTAGTTTGTTTTTTCTACATATTTTGCATGGAGAGGGGAGGTGTTGATTATTTAACAGTTTCTTCTTTATTCTCTTGGAATCGGTTATACTTTGGGGTTGGAATCTTTTTTCCCCGTTTCTTTTTGAGACTTGAAGCTGGCATACGATTTTCTTCACACTGTCCCAACTTATGCTCTGCCAATGTGAACCCAGCAGGGTTTTAACTGCCAGTTTGCCTTTTTTCCTCTTTCTTATTGTTGCTCCTTGGAGCCCATTTGCTTGGGGTTAATTGCAAGCTTGATGATGTGAACGTAAAAAGAAAATGAATACGCATTCACACACATATCTCTGTCATTTCTGAAAACAGAATAAAAATTCAAACTGTGTGGAAGAGCTCTTGGGTAAATCCTGGGAAGGGGAAATTGTCTGCACTCCACAGGCACAGTTATTCCTCCCCCTCCCACTGTGCAACTGCTCTTGGGACTGGATGTTCACTGCTGCTATCTATAAGATGTGTCAATCAGCCCAGCAGGACCTGTCAGTCCCTCAGAGAAGGGCATCTAAAAAAGTCTGGAGATGCTTTCTGCCATTTTCAAAACCACGTAGAAATATTTTGTGGGGGGGATTGTGGAAGAGGAAGAGGAGAAGGAGAAAGGTGGCCAAGGATGAGACAACCTATTTGTTTTTAATGATAGAACTATTTAGATGGGTGTGTCAGGTTCCAAAGGGATAATGAAACCAACCAAACACGGAAACGGTTTGAAATGCAGTTTGTATTCTTCCTTCGACACGAACTGACCAACAAAGCACTAAGGCAATGAATAAATTGTCAGAGCTGCTACTCTGGGCTTCCCACCACATTTTATTGCTACATTGGTAATTAAGATAAGCCGCACCCCGCACATGCGCACATCCATCACCTTGTGACCCAGAGCAAAACCACCCGGCAATTAATCATGGATTGTTAGCATGAATTTCTTCAGTTTGTGCAGGTGGGACGGTGAGTCTTGGCAGCTGGCCCAATCTTCTTCCCTGAATAGCAGCTTCAGGCCCTGGAGCTGCCAGGGTGGAGGAAACCATCCTTTAACAAGATAAACTTGCCTTCCCCAGTTTTGCCCTCAAAACTCAGAGCAGCTGGAAATAAATAATAATAATGGAAAACAAAAGAGCTTCTAAGGAGAGAAATGAGCCACCAGAGCTTTTGATGAGCTACAATAATAACGTGAACATAGAACATTCTCACCATTCTGGCTAATCTCTCCTCTCCTTTCCTTTTTCCTTTTCTCCCCTCCCCTCCTCTTCCCTCCCATCTCTTACTCTTTCTTTTCTAATCATTTCTCTTCAATAAAAGAAGAAAGAAGGTGCAGTGCTCTTTCTCTCTCATTGACAGCTATTAACAAAAAGATCTGTGAAATAACTTATAAGTGAGAGTAAAGGCTTTAATTCCAGTTTTCCCCCCTGAAAACGAGTTAACTCCTATCCCTGAAAATGTAGTTTTTTAATGCTTGTGCAGGAAGGGAAGGTGCTTCTTCCCATCATCCATACTGTACATAGCTCAACAAAAACTCTATATTGTTTGTAATGTGAACACTTGATCTACCACTTCTGTATTTCAGACCAAGGAATAGTTGCCATTTATTCTTTTTACAGGGGGTCCTTTTTTCCTAATAATTCAGAAAGTAGACCATCCTTTTCCAATGTGACACTTTCATAAATACTGGAACTGCAGCTCTCTGAATTCTGACATTTGTAATCCCAACACATCTGCTTGCTGACAGGTTGTAGAAAGCTGGACTAGCATAATAGGAACAGATTTGGATTGAGAACAAATTTCCACAAATTATCTAATTCACTTATGAAATCCATTGTCACCAAATGTGGAGATATTTTCCCAAGCTTAAATTATTTTAGCAGGAGATGAGAGAAACTCAGAAAAATGGGATGACACTTTACGGAAGTGAAAATTGTATTTGAAGAAGCAGGATAGGAAGAGTATTGATGGTTTTTTAAAATAATAGCAATAACAGTAGACTTATATACCGCTTCATAGGGCTTTCAGCCCTCTCTAAGCAGTTACAGAGTTAGCATATTGCCCCCAACAACAATCCGGGTCCTCATTTTACCCACCTCGGAAGGATGGAAGGCTGAGTCAACCCTGAGCCGGTGAGATTTGAACCGCTGAACTGCTGATCTAGCAGTCAGCCTGCAGTGCTGCATTTAACCACTGCGCCACCTTGGCTCTTGGCTCTAAAAACTTTGGTGTTGAAGACTCCGAGAATACAGTGGACAGCCAAGAAAACAATCTGCTGGATCACTGAACAAATCAAAGTAGAGTTTTTACTTGAGACACAAACGATCAGGGTCAAATTATCCTACTTTGAACACATTACACAAAGACCTAACTCTGAAAAAGGATCTAACACTGGGAAAGGTACAAGGAAAGAGAAGGATGTTTACAGTAGCAATGAGGGTGCCTTTTGGAGACTTGAAAAAACATCTTAGGGAAAGATCATCATGGAGAAAATCTACATATTTGCTAGGGGTCTAAAATGACTTCATGGCACATAATCAACTGTAGTTATTATTCAGCTAACAAAATCTCAAATTTTAGTAACAGCACATCTGCTTTCTTCAACCAGCTACTCTTCAGAGAGGTATCTAGTATGGCAAAAAAAGAGTATTTCATGTGAGTTAGGAAAATGAAATTTGACAGGTGTCAAACTCACGGTGCCACATTGTCATCACATGAAGTTTTGAGTGTTTTTCCCATTCACAGAGCTGGGTGGGAGTAGCCTGCATGTGACACATCCAGCCTGCGGGCTGCCAGTTTGACACCGCTGACTTAGAGGAATGAGAATGTGAAGGCCTATACAAAATAGTCTGGATGCAATTTAATAGTGAAAAACTTTGATTGCAACATCATCTTTGATGTTTAATGATATAACTATTTCATTTTAAATGACTACTTATTTCTACTAAATTGTACGTATTTTGTGAAACCTTGATCCTTTCTATATTTTATAATTTAAAAATATGAGTAATATAGGACCAAAAATGAAATAAAACAAATAGTTTGAACCACAGGTGTGATGCAAATATTGCTTTCTTCTGTTTCCAAAGAACATCTTTTTTCCATGCACTAGTTCAGTGTGGAAAGCTATTTTTTTATTCCAGTAGTCTATTTATTAAGTCAACCTTGTTAATCCAGGAATGGAAAATCTGGTGAAGATTGTACACCTGTGGATAATTTGTCAGGGAACACATTTCACTGGAAACACAAGGTCATAAGTTACCATAGGCAATGCAATTCTGATATATGCATTCTTTCTCTCCCCCCCCCTCTTCCTTTCTCTTCTTTTCCTCTTATTTCCATTTTCTCTTTATACTTTTCTTTCTCATATGATCAGCTATGTGGACTGAGAGACAGATTCTTCTAGCAGGAATCTGAAAGGAAGGAATTCTTCTTTACAGATAAAGAAGGAGGAAGAGGACACTGTAGTTAGGCTACGGTATACATCAGGGGTGTCAAACTCACGTCGTCATGGCAATGCCACGTGATATATCAGAATATTTTCCCCTTTGCTAAACAGGGTGGGGATGGAGCCAGCATGTGATGCATCTGGTCCACAGGCCATGAGTTTGACACCTTTGCTCTACATGCAGACCCTATGGCTATTATTTACCCATGGAGAATTTAGTTTAACTAGAAAGAGGTGGAAACATCTTACCTGTTGGAGGAAAAGAACTGAGCCCATATCAGTGTAATTTGAATAGCTTTATCATATAAGCATGAGCTCTTCCTCTGAACTGCAATCCCTTCCATTTTCACCACTTAACACAGAACAAGATTGTGCTAGCAGTATTTGGATGTTAAGGTATTGTTAATATCACGTATGAAAAAAAAACCTAACGTCAGCAGTTGATGTGCTACAAATCATCTTGCCACTTTCATTTGTGATGGTACGGAAACAGCCTGTATTACAACAGCCCCTCAGCCGCCTTTCTTTCCTCTATTTCAGTTTGGAGACTCTGAAAAATAGACCGTAATGGTAAGTGTTTCCATGTGTTCTGATCAAATGTCATTATCCCCCTCTTTCTAGGAAACTCTTCAGATGAAGATATTTTCATTTAGAACAAATGAGCTGTCTTTCCTTTCTCCTCCCCTCCTTTTTTTTAAATCAAGAGAAGCAAAGGTATTCTGATCTGTTGTTGGATTTGTTTAGCTTTCTGCATTTCTTTTTCTTAAAAAAAAAAAAGAACAAAAATAAAGGGGAAGAAAGGGGCAACAATGACATGGAGGGGGGGAGAAAAAGCAATTGCAATATTTCAAAGCCTACTGAAAATTAGACTAAGCGTCTGCAGAAGCCAAATGGAAATCATAATTCTTCCATTTCCCTGGCTGTTCTGACACATTTAATAGGCTTGGCACAGATTCAAGGAAAACAGGGGCCAAGCTGGGCTGGGTGGAAAGAAACGGAAAGGCTGGTCAATTACCAAGCAGCCAAGTTTTAGTATAGCTTAAATTTAGGAATGTCTAAAGCCCCTTGTATTACTTCCCCAATTGAGAAGGAATGGAAAAGAAATGGGGAGCACAGGGCATTTTGCAAACAAATACAGCATGGCCCTGTTAAATGCATTTTATTTGTTTAGTTTTTACAGAGTCCCTGTAGAGCCCTGGGCACCATACAAAATTACAAATACAAGAAATAACCTTGAGACACTTAAAATTCAGGGACTCTCTTAGACAAACTATAATACAACATTGCCTCTATATGCTAGCTGAGAAAGAAGAACAGAGTTACTGGTTTCTAGCAACATAAAGAAAGAAGAGCTAATCTTCGCTCTTTGCCTAAGACCATCATTTCTGGCCATTATGGAAGCCAAAGTTTCTCACCATTTTTTGCAACTGCTGGTTCTTCAAAAAAGAAAGTCATAATCTACATTAAATACACACAAACACATTCATGTTCACCTATACAGCCAACACCCTGTACACCCTATCCAATGGCTTCATGTTGTTTCACTATAATAAACTAATATAGCATAAATGAAAAGAACCTCTCAGAGATGGTATAGGTGATGAGTTGTACCCTTATCAGTCCTGAGCATGAAAACATGTAATATGGAAAATACACTTAGTTGACATGCACTAGAATATGCAATTTTTATTACATTTCACATTAACAGAATTTTCTTGGGCCCATTTAATTTCAATTTCTAGAATACCTGGTTCTTATTTAGTGATCAAACGTTGAATGTCATCAATTTTGGTATTTTATTTTTGTGCAGTTCTTCCATATGTTTGTAGCAGTACCATATCTGCATTTTATCTGTCTCTGATATAACTTTGTCTTCTTGGTCTTTTATTATGCTTATTTTATATATATAAAACCCTCTCCTTGCTCTTCTCTGGGACTCAACATTTAGTATGGTAAATTTTCCTCTCTCCCCCTTGTCTTTTCCTTTCTATCTTTTTTCAATAATGCATCAGCAGATGTCCATTTCACTTCCTTTTACTAACTGAATATCTATGTTTGCTTCATCTTTTAAATAGGAATTGAATTTCAATTCAGAATTCATAAAAGCTCTATATATCCATTCCAATCCGTTGAATTTAATTTGCTACTTTTACCAGTCATATTGAATGTCTTGTTGGTCTGATTTTTTTCTTTCTTTCTAGTTTAAAATATAATTATGCAGGAAGGAATTTGCAACCTGAGCTGCAGGCGGCAGCGCTATCTGGTGATATTCATGTGCAGAGTCACTCTTTCATTTCCTGGAAGAAGTTATCTATTATGGATATGTAATTTTGTTGCAAGTATTAAACTATCTTGCTTCATTTCTTACCCCAAAGCCAAATTTACCCATTATTCCACATACTACCGTATGTTTTGGAATATAAGATGCACTGGAGTATAAGAGACGCACCAAGATTTTGAAGAGGTAAATTAAAAAAAAGTTTTTTCACTCTGCAGACCTCCCAAAAATCTCCCGTTTTCATGAAAACGGGCCATTTTTTGTCAAAAAAAAGGACATGAATTGCCTTTAGGAGGCTTATAGAGTGCTACTGGGGGCTGAGGGGCAAAAAACGGCTGTTTTCACTCATTTTTGCCCTCCCCAGGAGAACTCTACAAGGCTCCTAAAGGCTATGCACGGCCATTGTGGTGAAGGGGGGGGGGTTTCAGGAGGCAACAATACTGTATTCAGTGTATAAGATGCACCTAGATTTTCAGCCTCTTTTTTGAGGGAAAAAGGTGCGTCTTATACTCCAAAAAAATACAGTATTTTGCTTAGAATTTTAGTATTCCAATCTTATGTAACTAGTAGTATACCATCTTTTTGATATTGCACTGTCAAGGCATTACAAGTTATTATAAAATATACTACCATGTTACCCTGAAAATATGACAGGGCTTGGCCTTATTTTCAGGGAGGTCTTATTATTTTTGAGGTGCAGGAGGCAGTGAGCATGGTTGCTGCTGTGTTGCAATATTTTCAGGAGGGTTTTTGGGGGGCTTATTTTAGCGCATGCACTCAAAAGCCCTGATTGGGCTTATTATCTGGGGAGGTCTTATTTTGGGGAAAACAGGGTATTCAATTTCCACTTCCTTTGTATGTGTGATAGGACCATAGACTGAATCACTGAACTGTCAATTGAGTTGCTTTATATTTGAATTGAGATAATTCTATTTTTTGCAGTTATATCAGAGCATTGATGTAGATGAGCTTTCTGTTAATAAATGACTAATCTATTTCTCTATGCTTTTCTTGTGCACAACATAAATGCTAAATGGGCCCCAGCCCTGTAGTGGACCATGGCCTAGGAGTGGGGATCCCTGGCATATGGACACTTCCTGACTTGCATTTCTAATTGTATGCGATTGTGCTGAACTTGTGTTATAGCAGTTTGTCATGACAGACTTAAACCTTTGAGTTCTTTCTTTAAATGAATGACTTCCATCAAGATACCTGAGGTTTTATATCCCCTTCCTCTAAATGGACATGTGACGCAAATTAAATTGATTGCATATTTTGGCTTATTTAGTAGGTTTGCATGTTGTTCTCAAATGATATTACTCTGAAATTTGATAGGGGTGATGTCTGATTTTGATCATGCTGATGATGCTATCCTTTCAATCATGTCTGATTCTCAGTATTTCACGGACCAGCTCTCTCTCTACAGTTTGTGATTTTATACAGATTCTTTCAGTTATTATATGCTCTGGCTGTTATTGGCTTTGATGGTGTCTAGCCACCGTGTTTGTTTTGGTGGCCTCATTTCCTTTTACTGCTAACTATTCTGAGCATAACTGCCTTTTCCAGTGAGCTTGATCCCATGACATGGTTGAAATAAGTAAGGCTGAATTTTCTGATTTTGCCTCCCAGCTATATTTCTGGTTTTATAAGCTCTAGTATTTGCTTGTTTGTCACCTTTGCTGCACAAGGAATGTGCAGGAACTTTCTCCAAATCACATCACAAGTCAATTTTCCTCCTGTCTACTTTTTTCTTGATTCAACTTTTGCAACCATAGATAACTATGGGAAACATGATTCTGCATATTAATCTGCATTTAGTTTCCAGGCTGATTTCCTTCCTTTTCCCATACTCAATTCATACTCATCATTCTGGGCAACTCAGTCTGATTTGCCACTATTTCTGGACTACATTCACTGCTTTTATGCATTGGTGAACCTAGGAAAGTGAACTCTTGCACACTTTCAATCTCTTTAGTGTCAATTATTATTTTGACATTCCCACTCCTTGAAGTGACCATGAGCTTTGTTCAGGAATATTATCATATACTGGCGAGGCTTGATCATAACTGATCCAGATAGTCCTTTAACTTACGATGACAGTTGTGTCTGTAATTTTGGTTCTAATGTTGACCACATGACCTGACTCAATTTAGCAGATTAATGCTCATTGCTTATGATATCCTGAGACAATTTTAGCATACAGCATGACTTTATGTAGTATGTTCATTTTTATATTACAGTGGAAATGGTTTACCACTGCTTTTTTTCCTAGGGCTGAGAAAGAGTAACATCTAAAGCAGGGGTGAAATCCTCCCGATTTGGCCAAACCAGTAGGACAATTGTTGTTGGTTCTGTGAACCAGTAGTAAAAAAAGCTTCTGAAGATCGCACAGCTCTCAACTTATCCACACAATCGTCAGAAGCTTTTTTCCTCCCGCTTTTTAAAGCATTTTTTCCTGACAGTTCGGGCGAATAGGCAGGAAAAAATGCTTTTAAAAGTGGGGAAAAAAGCTTGTGACAATCACACTGTTCACAGCTGATCCACGTCATCCTCAGAAACTGTCCCCCTTCTTTTTAAAGCATTTTTTTCCTGCTGGTCTGGGAAAATAGGCAGGAAAAAATCCTTTAAAAATCAGCGAGGTGGGGGGAGCTTCCGACAATTGTGCAGATCAGCTTTGAGTCATGTGATTGTTGGAACCTCTTTATTTAACTTTTTTAAGCATTTTTTCCTACCTATTCACCTGAACCGGCAGGAAAAAATGCTTTAAAAAGTGGGGAAAAGTTGACCAACACACACACACACACACACACACACCACACACACACACCCCAAGCCATGCCCATAGAACCAGTGGCAACAAATATTTAGATTTTGTCACTGGTCCAAAGTCACCCAACTGGCTTTGTGCCTAAGGCAAGACAAGAATTATCTCCTCATTTCTTTCCTGGGGCTTAACCACTAGATCAGTCAGGTTCTTTCCTGACTCTTATAAGACCTTCCTGTGGGTACTTGGGATCTGATGGAAAACTCATTGAAAAATGAATTTTGTTCTCTTTTACTGAAACAACCCAATGTAAAGTAAATAACCATATTTTTAGGTGGGACAGCAACATTATTTACCACTAGGAACAGCAATTTTGTGCTTTGTACTCCTTCTTCCCATTTCAAAATAAAATACCTGATATTCTAACCTGCAGGGTAATTGAAGTTATTTTTCACTACTTAACGTTTCATAGCATAACTATTTTCTCCCTGAATATAAATGCACTCAATAAAGTGCCTTAATAGATATGTGCATTATTTTTACTTCTACATCCTCCCTGCTTTTAATTTAGAGCTACTGGTAGTAGTTTTCTTTCTGTGAGTAAGGTTGGCAGCTAACTTTTCTTTGAATAATAAAATCTTTTTCTTCCTATGGCCATCTGTGCAAGTAGACTACATCTCATGATGCATCCTCTTCTTTAGGCCTTCAACAGTGTTCTGCAAATTGTCCTCAACAACTCTTCTATCCTTAGATTTACATTCAAACTAACAAACTTGCATTCAAACCTCTGACTTCTATTTGGGGTGAGATTTCTTTTCCTGCACATACAGATAAAAATAATGAGGGCATGTATTATTTCTATACATAATTCTCGTAGGGATTCTCTTGATACAGACTTTATAATATGGCTTTGTTCAATAGTTAAGGAAAGGTAGCTTTAACAGTTTACACCAATTACACAGGATCTCTTTCAAGTTATAAAATTGGCTGGAGATCCCGCTTTAGAAAGGTTCCTTATGATTTGGGAAGCTTGGTTAGACAATATCTTGCAATTTAAACAATATGGAAAAGCCAGCTTATCGCTTTTGCAAAATAAAGATGTTCCAAAATGAGGAAAGTAATAAGTTTGGAAATCACTGAGACAACAATAAGAGATAAGAAAAACTGTGCCAGATGTAGATGTACTCTTTCTCTACAGATTTTTGCTCCCATTTGTTTTATATTTCCCCCCCCCCCGAATTTTTTTAAAATATTGATAGGAGTTGACATGTTCTGCTTCTGTATCTAAAATTATTAGACCGCTTTTGTTCTTTGCTCCCATTTGAAAAACCTCTGTCTTCAATTTAAGAACATTCTTAAAATCTGTATACACGAACAAGAACTGGCACAATTTAATTAAAAGAGGCACAAATAAAGAATCATACACTAGAGGAAGACTGTAATGGGAAAATAGGAAGAGGAGGTTGTGTCTTTGCTTTTAATTTGATGCATGTTTGAGTGAGCCCTTAGCAAACTAATTATCATTACTAGATTGCTAAGCATCACCGCGTTCCAGTGCCACTATTGTCATGCACCTTGGAAGTATGTTTATTGGATAGGAAGGGAAAATCAAATAAAATCACAGCTCCCTTTGCACATTAAAATTTGAGGTTCCTTTGTAGACTTAATGAGAACATGGAGCAACCACTTAAAAGGATTCTTGAACAAGCCATGGAAGAATTTGTAGCTGGCTAATTTAATGCTCTTTCCAAAGGATGCACCAGCACAAAGCAAAGCTCTTTGAAAATCTGATAGATGTACCATGCCATTAAAAAGTGATACTGAACTTGAATTCAAACCGTTACACACATTTGGTATATTTCCCCACTGCCCTTCTGCTTTTTTTTATCTTTGCTTTTGAACCAAAGTTTGTAAGGATAACTTGCATGCTGAAGCAAAGGGAGGATTTACTTATAAACTTAGGCAAGAAAGAAGACAGAAAAAACCGCAGACAGACTTAATAACATCCCTTACAGAGACATAGGACAGCCAGTTTTATGTAAAACTCATTTTATGTAAATAAGTAAAACACCATGCCAGAAACCAGAAGACTGTGAGTTCCAGTCCCATCTTAGACACAAGCCAAGTGGATGACCTTCAGTTGATCATGCTCTTAGCTCTCAGAAGCAGATAATGGTCAACTTCTGAAAACCTTTGCCAAGAAAACTGCAGGGCCCAGTCTGGGCAATTACCAGAGGAATTGTCCAGGAAGGAAGGGAGGGAGGGAAGGGAGGGAGGGAGAGAGGAGAAAAGAAGGAGGGAGGGAGAGAGTGAGGTAGAAAGAAAGAAAGAAAGAAAGAAAGAAGAAAGGAAAGAGGGAGGAGAAAAAAGGAGGGAGGAAGGAAATGTATTACACAAAGCATATGCAGTCTCTCTATGTAAGGCACACACACACACACTCACAAGAGGTATAAGAGGCACAGGAGGCAGCTGATTGAGTATGCCCACACATAGTTGGTTCTTAAGAGAGGTATAGTCTGTATATTCCATCACTACAACTAAGTGGAATTTATTATCAAATAAATGCATTTAGCATTAGGACAGCAGAGTGAGCTTCACGGTATTCCTTTTATAATGAAGGTGCAATGATTTAAGGGAGTTTAGAATACAAAATTGCAGATGTTCAACTCCTTGTGTTTTGGTTACTTTGTTTTCTGTTTTTTGCTCTAACATACCAGGAATGTTGAAGCAATTATATTGCCAAAAAAGAGGGTAGGGAAGTGTTATTTGTTATTTGTGTGCTTTGCATCTAAAATAATTGGTTTCAGCTTTAAAACTATCCAGCTGTAACACAGGGAAGAAAGGCAGGTGGAAGAGAGAGGTGGAAAGTTAACACTTTCCTTGCTCTTTGCTAACTCACCTCCTAAAGACACTTTTTCCCCCCATAATGGGAGAGATAAAAGGATACAGCAGGAATCCTGCATCTAACATTTGAAAGGCTTTGTTTTAGAAAAAGGGGAGAAAATAGCATGTGGAAATTGGATTTAGCCCTGTGTTACCATACATTCTCATCTCTACATATATCATTAACAAACATATCACCTGGGATCTGCCCTCATTCAAAATCAAAGTTACAATTTTGAGTAAAGGTGTCTTTTGACTTGGATGAAGCCTGAAGTCCAAAAAGAGACAGACAATTTAATGAAGCCTTTAACAAATTTGTGATAGGAGTAAATTAGGTACCTCCCTCAAGAAGGTGGAAGTATCGAATTTACCCCATTACCAATTTGGAAGTTGAATCTCCCATTTACTCAGTGGACTGGGAAAGAGAGCACACCCTTTCTCTCTCTCTCTCTTTTCTCCTCCCCCCACCAAAAAAAGGTTTTAAAATTGAAATAGTGCCCTTTGGTATTGTTCACATGGAATTCCTGGAACACTTTGATTGGTAAAGAAAAATTGAATTAAAGGATCAATAGGCATTAACTCAGATCTGAATGACCCTTGGGATCTACTCAACTGTAAATGGATAGATGATGGTGTATAGTTCAAGGGGATGAGTTGGGAAAGAGAAATAGACTTGCTCTCTTTCTGGGTGATTCTGTGAGTGACAATGGTCTTTGTTGCAAAAATACATGGATTTATTTTTGATCCTCTTTCTATTATTTTTATGGAGCTGTCTATTTCCCTTCATGTCCTTCCTCCTCGTTTCACTTTGTATTGTATTTCAATTTTTCATTAGTTTAAATACAATGTTTTTCCTCCAATTTTTCCTAAGTTGGCAAAGACATTGTTGATTTTATTAAAATGTTATTTTATGTTCCCAGTGATAATATGAAAATTATCCATAAGACAGGAAATTAAATATTGCCAAAAAGTGGGGGTTGGGGAAATGGGAAGACTCTCTAGGATAACATGAATATGACAAATGGTTGCAGGAACTGGGTATGTCTAGTTTAATGAAAAAAAGGACTAAGGGAGACATGATATCAGTGTTCCAATATTTCAGGGGCTGCCACAAAGAAGGGGGAGTCAAGCGATTCTCCAAAGCACTTGAGGGTAGAACAAGAAGCAATGGGTGGAAACTAATCAAGGAGAGAAGCAAATTAGAACTAAGAAGAAATTTCCTGATAATTAGAACAATTAGTTAGTGGAACAACTTACTTCCAGAAGTTGTGAATGCTCCAACACTGGAAGTTTTTAAAAAGATGTTGGATAACCATTTGTCTGAAGTGGTGTAGGGTTTCCTGCCTAAGCAGGGGGTTGGAGTAGAAGACCTCCAAGGTATCTTCCAACTTTTCTATTCTATTCTATCTACTTTGCAGCAATAAAAGGTCTTCTACCAAGATTATGAACCTAGTAGTAGTAGGGGTAGCTTTCCAGTCACTGAAATCAATATCAAGCAAGCAGCATTTTCCACGCCAACTCTCTAGGGCCCTAACAGAATCAGTTACTGAAATGAAAGGCCATGTTTTCTAAGGTGAATTTTTATTATTTTTTGGAAAGCTCAATAAATGCACCTAGGAGATTTACAGCAGCCATAATAATCTGCTGCCCCCCCAAAAAAAACTTAAAATGGCAAAGCCATATATAAGCTCCTACAGAAGGAAGACGAGATAGCAATAGCAGTTAGACTTATATACTGCTTCATAAGGCTTTCAGCCCTCTCTAAGCAGTTTACAAAGTCAGCATATTGCCCCACAGTCTGGGTCCTCATTTTACCCACCTTGGAAGGATGGAAGGCTGAGTCAACCTTGGGCCGGTGAGATTTGAAACACCGAACTGCAGCTAGCAGTCAGCTGAAATGGCCTGCAGTACTGCACTCTAACCACTGCACCACTTTGGCTCTACCTTGGAGATTGGTGAGCTGTGGCAGAATCATGGACTCTGGACTCAGATTCTGAAGTTGAATAAGCTATCCTAGTTGAGTCCATGGAATGTCAGCTTCAGGAAGGACAAAGCCAAGTATCACATGAAGTTGATCAATCACAAGCATTACCTGAGACACTGCACCTGTCAGGGGAGAATGAGGTAAAACCTTCCAGTTCCTTAATCAGACAAGTGTTTGTTTCTTTGATTGATTGATTGATTGATTATTTACAGCTTCAGTCATTCATTTGATTTTATTTGATTGTCTTTGAATAATAGACCCAGAAATCAATTTTAATAGTATTTGCCTCTACAGATAAACTGTTTAAAAGATATTGTGGGACTCATTACTGGACAAGACTGTGACAGATGGGAAGTAGATTTAAAAATGACAGGCTAAAGAATTATATCAAAAAAGATTCAGCATTGCCCATGCAAAAGAAAGTGGACAATGTTTTTAATTATTAAAAAGGATAACAAATAACAAACCAAGAATGATTTGGATAATTTCTTATAATGGATTTACAAAAGAGACTTGTTAAAGTTGTGAAGAATTTGTGAGAAGTGACTGTGGGGGAAAAAAGGAAAAGAAATAAAATTCTAGGACATTATTTGACATGACTAAAGATCAAGATTATTAGCAGTAAAAGTAAGAAATGTAAAGTTGACTTATTTGATCACAGTTAAAATATACTGATCTCTGGTAACCCTTAACAGTCCTTTTCTGGTCAGCATTTAAATGATGAAGTTTCTAGATAAGAGATGATAAATGAGACGAAGATATCATTTGTTGTATTTTAAAAGATGATAAGTTACTAAAATTGTTAATAGTTCTGAAAAGGAGGAAAGTATTTCTTTTCTTTTCTTTGCTATATTCTTATTTTTATTTTTTTTCTATTTTTTCTGTATCTCTATTTTTCTCTTTTTTAGTTTGTATTAATTTTTATCATTGTAAGTCTAATGTTTAATCAAATTAGTTGTTTTTTTTTAAAAAAGCAAGACCAGATTCCAAATGCATTAGAGAGCTAGGTTTGTATTATATATAGGTGGGTAGCCTTGATAATGGCAGGGATATTCACTGAAGGATTTTAAAAAGTCAAAATGGCGGCTTTAACAGTGCAGTCAAAGTTCTGCCCCCTTTTATATGTGTTGCTTATACAACACATGTATAAGTTAGGTGGAGGTTTGGGTAAATGCTTGTAACTGCCACCCCACTCATAGCAAATGCATATGAAGAATGAGAGAATAGTAAGTAAAGATAGAAAGAAAAAGATCACAAAGAAAGATAAGGAAAAGGTGAGAAATGAGTGCATAAAGAAGAAGACAGAACAAAGGAATAGCTGTAAAAGAGAAAGGAAAAGAAAGTGACAACAATATCAAAATGATGACATTTGTCTACTTCCCACATTTTGCTCCTGTCTGTCTGTCTGTTCTCTGCTGACCACCTCTGACCAATTACACCAAGACAAGTCTTGATTCTTGCTGCTTGCTGTTGGAGATTTCCACATGCAAAAACACAACTAGGCATGAAAAATCAAAAATAGAATGGACACAACAAACTGGAAAGAGTGATTCAGGGGAGACATGATTTTCCTTGATTACACATCTATCTTGAAAAAAAGACCAAGAGGTAATTCATACAGGTAGATCAGAAATGGAAAAAAGAACCACATTATTATTTGCAGAGGTAATGCTGAAGATCAAGAAACTGTAATAGAGGAAATTACTGTAATTCATGGGCATACCCCCTTTTTCTCAGACTAGATTAGACTAGCAGGTAGTGTGATGTTCTCTACTAAGTGTGTGTCCATCAGGTAAACATTAGCAGGAATAAAAGCATAGGGGACTTTCAGTCCAAGTGTGACAAGTGCCCTTTAGCTGAGAAAGTCATCTAACTTTTGCACAACGCTTCATAGGCAGCATTTTCATCCATAAATTCAACAGGATGATTATCTGCCCTTAGGTTTCAATGTAATAAACATGCATATCTGAATTCATCTCCCACAAAAAAGGTTATACAAATATAAAGGTCAGAAATAGATTTTTAAAAGTAGCTGTTGCTTATAAGTTATTTTAGCTCAATTAAGCTGTTGTTTCTTCTTCTGCTTCTCAGTAATGAGACAGCTGGGCAGCTAATGATCAGCTGCCTCCCTCTTCGGTTTGCTTCTGAGTAAGTCTCTGCCTAAATCTCTATGACTTTGCTCCAAAAATTAGAAAAGCTTGTTACTCATAAAAAATGTGCTACATGCACTAAAGGAATAAATAATGTTTGTTCCATGTTGCAGTAATGAGGTAGTAATATCACCTGAGAAAGGTAGTGGCATCAAAGTCATAAAAGTCTCAAGATCTGAAAGTTCATCATCAGTATGGATTACACGTATGACTAGCTATGTGAACACAAATTCCCTTACTCTGCTGGACCTTGTGTGCATTGCCAAATAAGTCCTGTTGATATCTTAATGTAGTTGTGTGTGTTTTTTTTATTAAGGCAGTTTATTCAAAGCACAGCAAACTTTATCTGCACATAAATTCCTTTGATATATGGTATTCATTACTGTATTGTTTTATTTGAATACACCTACTTTTTCTTGCTATAATCAGGAGAGGAAGGAGAATAATAAAAGCCCATCTGAGAAGGTGTTGCCCTGAAGCAGCTTTTTGATCTTGTTTTAGTTATCTTCTCCTTTGGACTGTCTACATTTACTGGGGAAAATGCATATGCTATAGGCAACATTAGCAGTTAGCTAAATTTGGTGATTGTGAACCTAATTGAGCATTCTGAACTCTTGTACAAATCAGTGTTGTATTTAACACTTCTGTGAATTTTATAATCATTTCTGCAATGCAAACTATGCATACAAAATGTATTTGATTGTGAATACACACAGATAGATAGATAGATATGATAGATAGATAGATAGATAGATAGATAGATAGATGATAGATAGCTAGATAGATGATAGATAGATAGATTATACACCACCACACACACACACAGAGAGAGAGAGAGAGAGGAGAGTGAGTCGAGGAGAGAGAGAGAGAGAGAGAGAGAGAGAGAGAATGTCTATATAGAAATATATTCTATAGACAGAAATATATAGCTATAGCCAAAAACGCATTACATAGAAAAAGCTTTCATATTCTAAACATATATTATCAATTACAAAAAAAAAAATTAGTTCTCCACCATCACTACCATAAAATAAGGAAGGAACAAGGGAAACCCATTTATTTTTATTCTGGATACTTCCCTCCTTCATAATTGTCCATTCTGTAAGCCTAATACAACTGGGCAAGCTCAAGGAAGTATCAACTATTCAGATTTCAATAAGGTCTTTTTCATTCTAGTCTAAAGTGAATGAAGGACTTTGAAACATAAAATGGATTTTCCCCATTCTCTGTATTACAGCAGGTTCATTAAGATGGAATCTTTTTGTGTGGTTTGAATGATATATTTGCAAGTTCTTTCCCGCCTGGACTAAATTACAGTGGATTTGCCTTCAGTCTCTATTATGCCTACTGTGCCTTTCATTCCTTTTCTGTCCCCTCCACAATCTCTCACTCATTCACTTAGATCAGAGGTGTCAAACTTGTGTGATCATGGCAGCATCACGTGATTTATTGTGACTTTTTTCCACTTTGTCAAACTGGACGTGGGCATGGCCAGCACATGACACCTCCAGCCCGTGGGCCAGGAGCTTCCCAACCCTGACTTAGATCTTTAACTCTGATAATACCTCCAGGCACCAAACGTTGTCACCAAACTGACAAGATGGTGAATTTTATGGAATTATGGGGTAGAGTATTATTATTATTATTATTATTATTATTATTATTATTATTATTATTATGTTAATCTTGGTGAGATTCACAGCCTTGGGGCTAGTTTGTAGCCTAACAACTCAAGTCCTAACCAAGGACCTAGGAACTGTTAAGGTAACGTGAGAGGATATAAGTTGTTCCAAGTAGGGAGGTTTTTTGTAGACTCAAAATGTTCAAGTCAGGTAAATTTAGAATTTTCAAATAGCAAGGTAGCCCTTTAGGTATTGCTCCAAAGGCTCCAATTACAATTGGGACAACACATGATTTCTTTTTCCACAATCGCTCAACCTCAATTTGCAAGTCCTGGTATTTTGTGATTTTTTTCTTGCTGTTTATCTTCAAGTTGTGTATCACCAGGTATTGCAATGTCAATTAACCATACTTTTTTTCTTTTCAATTATTGTTATGTCAGGTGTGTTGTAGGCCAAGTGCCTGTCAGTCTGGATTCTGAAGTCCCGCAAGATTTTGCCTTTCTCATTCTCTAAAACCTTCTCAACCTGATGGTCCCTGTGGTTTGTATGTATTTCTTATGGTCCAACTTTCACAGCCATACATTGCAACTAGGAAGTAAAGTAAAATATATTGAAGAAGAAGTAGAATATCGATTGAAAACAACTGAGATATTCATTCTCTTTTTCTTATGGCCATGATAAAATAGTCCTGGCAGAAAAAAAGTGTTTCCGCAACTTCAGCCTTCCCATTATATTTTCAATATAATTGACTTATCAGTTTTTTAGCTTATTTCCATTAGCTTTTGGGACTCCAGACACAGCGAGTAGGGAAATGCAAAACATTAGGGGAAAAATTAAAAGGAACTTTCCACGTTCTTCATACCAAAACAAGTAGTTAGGAGTTGCTGCATTAGCCACTCTCTAGTAAATAGCACTTAAACACCCTACTATTTTTAGAATATTAAACCCATGTTACATAACATATACAGTATTTTATTGGTGTACAAAATGTTTCTTTCCTGATGACGAAAGCAAAGGGAAAATAACTTGTAGATAATCTTTCTACACCAGTGGTGAAATTCAAAATTTTTTACTACCAGTTCTGTGGTCAGTGCTTGGTGGGCATGGCAGGGGAAGGTTACTGCAAAATCCCCATTCCCTCCCCACTCCAGGGGGAAGGATACTGCAAAATCCCCATTTTCACCCACCTCTGGGGCCAGCCAGAGGTGGTATCCAAACTACTCAAAATTTCTGCTATCAGTTCTCCAGAACCTGTCAGAACATGCTGAATTTTACCCCTGTTCTATACCCCTTCCTTTCCCCCTGTCAACAAAAGACTTTGTTGATTAGTAAAGGGTAAGAATGTTGGCTAAAATTGTTCATGTTTATTGTCTATAGAATGGATATTTTAAACTAGCTAATTCACGATGTAACTGATGTAGATATAGTATGTCCTCCACTTACTAAATTGTTAAGTATAAGCAAAAAATAAAATCTGATCAGTGAGATTTAGGTCCATGGGACTATAAAGCCAAATCTCACTATTCAAGACTTGTCCTTCAATTCATTTAAAAACTATAAAGAGAATCTGAAGCTTTAAAAGTATTCAATATGCATGTTATAATCAGGATTTCTGGAAACCAGCTCTCTTAATTTCACTTTATTTTGCTAGGATGATTTTATTTAAAAGTAAAGATATCCTAAAGATTCTGGCTACTAGTAAAAAAGACTCTTTAGATAAAGCTGGTAATATGGAAGTACTTTTACTGTCAAATGAGAGCAGCAAATAGAAACAACTGATACAATTTGGAAAGAGCAACAATCTCTCCCTTCCTATCCTATCTGTTACTTGGGATTCTCAGTTGTATAGCTACTCATGGATATTATCATTCTGATAGTTATCTTGGACAAGAGCTTTTCTTCTCCATATCTCCGAATACAGCCTGAGGCTGGTCTCTAAAGGCTGAATTGTGTCTGTTGAGACACCAACAAAGATTTATGTAGAACCCAAACAGCAAATAAGACTACTCAGCATGCTGAATTGCTCTGGGAGTCATAAACAGTTCTGGCATATATTAAGATGGTATGCAATGAATCCCTTGGCTATAAGAACATAGCAATTATTATTTTTTTCTGTTATATGTCAGCATAGCTCCAGGACAGGAAAATCAGGCTCACCAACAGAATTTGTTAGTGCCATATACTTGCCCAGAAAGAAAAGTGCAGAAAACCTTATTTTAAAGTGTGCAAATGTTGGTTACCGGCTTCATTATGTTAAGATACTATTTTACTGATAATTGCAGTGAGGAAAGTAAAGGATGTGTGTTCATATGGTCCAGTGTCTTTTCTTTTTGGCTATATATTGACTTCTATGGAGTATGTATGTATGTATGTATGTATGTATCAGTGGTGGGGTCAGGATCCCGTTGCAACTGGTACGCTGCAACGGGGCTGGATGTCCACCTCCTGCAGTGGTGCGCATATGCATACTTACTGCCCGCAACGCTTCAGCTGCTTGGCAGAGCGTTGCGAAAGTGCCTATGCTCCATGCATGTGTGCGAAAGCCCCAATCGGCTCAAGAAAGGTGGGCAGGTTGGTGGGCCCTCCAGAGCACCGTACGACAATAGTACCTGAATGGTACTGGGTTGGTCATATCCCACCACTGGTATGTATGTGTGTATGTGTGTATGTGTGTATGTGTGTATGTGTGTATGTGTGTATGTGTGTATGTGTGTATGTGTGTATGTGTGTATGTGTGTATGTGTGTATGTGTGTATGTGTGTATTGTGTGTATTGTGTGTATTGTGTGTATGTGTATGTGTATGTGTATGTGTATGTGTATGTGTATGTGTATGTGTATGTGTATGTATATGTATATGTATATGTATGTATATGTATATGTATATGTATATGTATATGTATATGTATATGTATATATGTATATGTATATGTATATGTATATGTATGTATGTATATGTATATGTATATGTATGTATACACACACACTCCAATTTTGTTTAATAACTTAGTCCACTGCCTTCTTTTGTTTGTGCCAGGGATGGTATCCTTACCTTCCCTACCAGTTCACAAATGTGAGCACTCACACACTCTCATCCCTCGTACGTGCCCCATCCATGCATAGGGTCAGCTATCTGTGCATGCACTTTGGCTTGAAAACTTGTCTAAATGGGAGGTCATAGAGCTGGGATGGGTGGGCGGGTCCACCCACAGTTTTCACTACTAGTTCAGGCAAAACCAGTCCGAACCAGCAGAATACCACCTCTGGTTTGTGCCTTCCAGAAGAGATGACATGACAAACCTCCAAATTCCAAATGAACCTCATCCACTAGCTCTTCACAGGCCAGTGTTTTAAAATGCCCATCTGGATATTTTTATCTTCCCCAATCAATGTATCCTCCAGATGTGTGAGTTTTGCTGAGAGTTCTGGAAGCTGAGATCTCTAAATCTAAAGGGCATTTGAGTTATAAAAGGTTTAGGTTCTGTACATTTTTATTATCTCATGAAATATCTGCTCTGCAGGTGACCATCTCTTCAATAGAAGACAATCCACATAAGCAACACAGCTGCCCTTTTGGAGTAACTATAACTATATTTCTAATTAGCTGGCATTGCAGGGGCAATCCTTGGTTGCTCAGTGACAGGTAATTCACATTTGAGTTGCTATTAATAGGTGTGATATCATTCTTAAGACTGCTGCAGTCCTCATAAATCTTCCCATAGAGGGACACATTCCGTTAATAGCAAGCTCATTGTTTCAACCTGGTGGCAGCAACAAGAGGCATTGTTACAGGATATACTCCTTCAATGTCTTTGAATTATGTCTGTTTTGCTTAGCTAGCAGAACTTAGCAGTTGACTTAATAGATCCTTTGAACGGAATCTCTCAATTGGCTTTTCTAGAATTTTTATTATATCTTCCCACTATTTTTAAAACCCATTCGTGCAATTACTACTCAGAGAATTCCTTCCACTTTATTGCTTGGATCAACTTTCTGTATCTGTTCTGCCTCATCACTTCCTCTCTCTGCCCATCACCTACCTTCATCATTAAACAACCTCACTTCCTGCTTATATCTGTTACTTACTTTTCCTCTTATTTGCATCTGTCTTATATGCCTAGGCCCATTTGTCAGATAACCAGAAATCATTAAACAAAATTGACTTACCAACTTGCCTAGGAATCTTTCTCTGCTATTTTACTTTCCACCTCTTCTGTGGAGTCAATGTATTGTTCTTGAGGATTCCAATGCTGGGAATTTGCCTGATCCTGGTCACTTTACAAGATGCTGAATTTATAACAGAAATGGACAAGTTGTCTCAAACTGGGAGAATCTCAGGTATTATTCTGCAACTTTATAATGCAGCAAACAAAGGGGAAAGCATAATCTCCCAAGGAGAGTTCAATTCAACTCAATTTGTATTGTGATTATCACAAAATCTATGTGTTCTTTCAACTTCCTGCATGTTTGTGTTTCTTTTTGTTATTCTATTGCATATTTATGAGACATAGACTGATAAAGTTGAATGTGGACATTTAGAGGGCATCACACTGCACAGCCTATCGTACTATGTAGGAATCCAAATTAAAACATTCTTGAAAGACGTCTGTCTACTCTAGATAACCTGAATATATCTTGTGATGGGGAAATCACCACCTCTCTAATTGTTGCCACTGTGAATTAAATGTATTATTCTGTTTGGTGATAGAGAACACATATTGGATGTGACATTCTTCCAAGTTCTTGAACAGTGGGGCAGCCCTTGAAGAGTGTTCAGAGACTTCAGCTGGTCCAGAATGCAGCCGTGCGAGCGATTGTGGGTGCGCCACGTTACACCCACGTTACATCTATCCTCCGCGAGCTGCACTGGCTGCCTATTGGTCTCCGGATATGCTCCAAGGTGCTAGTCATCACTTATAAAGCCCTACATGGTACTTGAGAGACCAACTCCTGCCAATTACCTCCCATAGACCCATTAGATCCCACAGATTAGACCTCCTCCGAATTTCATCTGCCGGCCAATGCCGGCTGTCGACCACCCGGAGGAGGGCCTTCTCTGTGGCTCCTCCGGCCCTTTGGAACGAGCTCCCCGTGGAGATTCTGACCCTCACCACCCTTCAGGCCTTCCGGACAGCCGTTAAGATCTGGCTGTCCCAGCAAGCCTGGGGTTGAGTTCCCCCCTCAACTCGAATTTGCTGTGCTTGTTGTGTTTTTTAATTGTTGTATTACTGTCTTGTTTGTCTTACTTTTCTGTATTTGTTCCCCCTCCCTTGGTTTTTGTTCAGCCACCCTGAGTCCCTTCGGGGAATAGGGCGGCTTACAAATCGAATAAATACCAAATACCAAATACCAATACTTTTAAGGAAAACATGTCCAACCAAGCAGACAACCAACCAATCAAATCTCTCAATGTCACAATGCATCACAATAATATATTCTTTAAAAATCACAAGTATTTACTGGAAGATAGAAACAGTTATATTTACTGAGCAAATTAACTCCTAAAAATGATCATTATATTCTAGTTCTTAATAGCATTTATTGTTCCTTTGTTTAATATGTATCATCAACGACTTCTAACTAGTCACAAATCAGTGCCAGATAATATGAAGTTTTCTATGGAAACCTTGATTCTTTCTGAGCTTGAATGTTTGCTAGAAGATATTTTGTTACCCAGTTAAGTAACATCACCAGTGTGAGCAACAGATGGGATTTGTTTCCTATTTATATTCTGCAATTTGTGTATGGTTCTCCTTAATTAGGCATTATTTTTGTTGGTATTAATCCTCGTTTATCAGGGTGTTGGTTGTTGGTTGTATTCTGATCTTTTAGTTCCTTCTTAGCTTTTTATTGCCTTTTTTGAATAGTATGTAAATATGATTTATTTCTAAGTGCCTATTGATGTTTAAACATCTTTTAAACACAGTCTATCTATAGAGGCAGACATTCTTAAATTAACTTCTGGGACCATTGTTCAAAAATATCCTTCAATATGTTCAATGATAAATTATTTTGCTCCATTATGTATTAGTAATTCAAATTTATATATTCCACTTTAATTGTAATCTTTAACTCTTTCTCATTCCCTCTAGTGTCAAAATCTCATCCTACGATGTTGCTTTTAGTGGAGCCATCTTCAGTTCATTATGTCTTCCTCAAAAATCCCCATGTCTACCCTCAACATGTCTATTTTTACAGACATTTTAGACATTTAGACATTTATTAAGATTTATAGGCCGCCCTTCTCCCTGAGGGGACTCAGGGCGGCTTACAATCACGGGAAGGGGGTGCAATAATAAAAGACAAACAGTGAGTAAACAAGATAAATAATAAAACACCAACTTGCATTCAACAGTCAACACTCGGGCGGGTAATTTAAGAACTTATCCCCAGGCCTGCTGGGAGAGCCAGGTCTTAAGGGCCGTGCGGAAGGTCTGGATGGTGGTGAGGGTACGAATCTCAACAGGGAGATCGTTCCACAGGGTCGGAGCTGCAACAGAAAAGGCTCTCCTCCGTGTAGTCGCCAGTCGACATTGACTGGCAGATGGGATCTGGAGGAGGCCCAATCTGTGCGATCTAATCGGTCGAAGGGAGGTAATCGGCAGAAGGCGGTCTCTCAAGTACCCAGATTTTACAGAAAAGCATAAAACAATTGCTAAATTTAACAAAAATATTTTCCATACTAGCAGAATTTCCAGAATATGTTTTCTCTTTGATGAAATCACAATCCTGTTGTCTTCAAAATATGAAGAACTACATTGCTTTGTATCATTTTTGCTCCCAAGACTTATGTGGCAGTTCCTGTGACCAGTTACTTCCAGCTATTCAAAGTGCTAGTTTTAGTCTTTGCATGGTGTGAAATTCTTTAATGATGCAGGTAGTGCAACTTCTGTGCCTCCTCATAGTTAATGTATCACTGCTGCAGTGCAATGCACCTTTTTAAGTGCACTAAATACATATAGACCTTATATACCTTATTTTACCGTATGTTACCTACATAGTGGTTGTATGTTGTATGGATCGTCCTCCAATTCAAACAGATTAATTTGCTTCTAGTTCTAGCTGTAGTCTCCCTATCTTATATAGCAATAGCAATAGCAATAGCAGTTAGACT